>NW_020455588.1:4079794-4114287 GCF_003342845.1 Nothoprocta perdicaria
TTCTGAAATGTCTCAGAGCAGAGTCTGGTATGCAGTGGATGGAGCGCCAGGGCGATGATATGAGCAAACAGCAAGAGAGAAAGGGGAGGCTGCAGTGCAAAAGCCAGTGCTTTGGTCCCTGTGAGATGGCAGAGAGTTAGGTAGCTTGAGAATTTGACACATGAATTTTTCCAGGCCTTCACTTATTTCATAATTAGTGCTTTAATGAAGTAATGCTAGGGAACAATCTGTATTGTATAATTCTGTTGTGTTTTCCATTGCCTGGGACCTTTCAGAAGTAGACTTCAGGGGGAAAAAAAAGGTCAGAAATAAGAGTTTATTTAAAAAAAAAATCTTCTATTTATTTAGTTTGTCTGGGCCAGACGTGGCGTAAGCAGCAGTGGGCAGGAAGAGGCCAGGCTTGTGACTTCCTTTCCTCTCTCCGTGGCAGACAGGATACATGTGCTGGCGTGTGTGTGTGTGAAAGTGCCGAGGTGCGTGTTCCGTGTTTGTCACTGGAGCCTTTCAAAAGGTCAGCGCAGTCTTGGTCTCTGGGAACTAGTTTATCAAACTCTGCTATCTATAATGCCTGCTAGGTTGCTTGGTGGAGTAGAGTTTAAAATTTTATCTCAAGGAAGTACAAAAATGGGAGTTTGGAAATCTGGTTCTGTTCCAGGCTCTTTGTCAGACGTATTGTGCGGCCTAGCAAATTGCTCCCTAATCCTTCTCACATTAGTATAACCTTTATTACCTTTTAGAATGGCCACAGCAGAGTATTGGCTTGCGTGGCTCTTAGAAGTCTGTAGGCCCTTCTTTCCCGTGGGTAACTGGTATCTGCATTAGGTTTTGTTAGTTTACAAGTAAAGTTATACTTACAGTCCTGCAAGTATAGACTGCAACAATTGCTGTTGCTATTCAGAGACATGATTTGAGTCTCTGCCATATGGGTGCCCTGCTGCCACCCATGGCAAATCTAAAGATTCTAAATCTAAAGAGGTAGATTTAGGTTGTAGACTGAGTGTAGCATAATTGCACAAGAATAGCTGTGCAGGAAGAGTAACAGCTTTCATGTGAGCTCTTAGCCTGTATAAAAATCTAAATTTTATTTAATTTATAAAAAAAAAATTAAAATTGCAGTGGTCTTGCTGCCAGCTGAACAGCTCTTAGCATTGTGGTACTGCAATATCTGAGGATACGAGTAAACACATAATTGTATAAAAATAAAAGAAGTAAAAAATAAAATCTATTTTTTAAACCTATCTTTAATGAGGCAACAACCTGAAAATGGGAGGTACTAGGTGCATTCTGGCCTATGCATATGTTGGTTGACTAACATAGAAGAGGGAGCTCCTCCTTGAAGGTATGGTCATATCACAGAATCACAGAATGGTTAAGAAGGTTGGAAGTGACCCCTAGAGATCATCTAGTCCAACCCTCCTGCTCCAGCAGGCACACCCAGAGCATGGGGCACAGGGCGGCATCCAGGCGGGCTTTGAAGATCGCTGGAGAAGGAGACTCCACAACCTCCCTGGGCAGCCTGTTCCAAGGCTCTGTCACCCTCACAGGAAAGAAGTTCTTCCTCACATGTGTTCATGCAACAACAGATCAATGTTTCCCAGAGCTTTTTATCCAAGACAGGCCATGGCTAATACAGAAAAGATCTTGTTCACTGTTCTCGGATCTCCCTGAGTGCCCGTCTTGATGCTCTCAGTAAAACTGTTTAGAGTTGCAGATCAACGGATTTAAGTCTAGATTATAATGTCACCTTTAGTGGTAGGATCTTTGTATTTCTAGTAACAAAGAAGACTTTCTTGTTTTTTCCTTGGGATTCTTTTTTAAGCTCATTTCTCTAACATTTCAAATATTAACAAGCAAGAGAAGAATAGGTTAAAATCTGATTGTATTAAAGACTCAGTAGCTGGGGTATATGTTCTGATACATTCTCACCATGAGGGTGAAGGT
This sequence comes from Nothoprocta perdicaria, assembly GCF_003342845.1. Classification (NCBI taxonomy): domain Eukaryota; kingdom Metazoa; phylum Chordata; class Aves; order Tinamiformes; family Tinamidae; genus Nothoprocta; species Nothoprocta perdicaria. The sequence goes on from NW_020455588.1 coordinate 4,081,736, forward strand.
ATATAAGGCAGTTGACTTGTGCTCAAGATGTGCTGTTGTCGTCATCAAAGTGGTCAAAGTGCTCAGGGAGTTCAGAAGAACTAAAAAATTGTATGCGACTCTTAGATGACCTTGAAGATAGGAGATAGGTACTTAACAGGTTATGTTTTTCTGACATTAACCACAAAAGGGGACCTGGAGGAATAGTAAGGGAATTGAATGTGGCATACAGTTCAGTCATTTGTGACCCCAATTGCAAATTCCAAGTGCTATTACAAATATTTTGGATTCATGGTGATTACATGCATACTTAGAGCCACAGTCTGACTTTAATTGTTGCTTCAAAAAAAGGACAAATAAAAAGGAATGATTCTTTGCAATGAAACAGAAACATTTTTTCCTCTAGTACTAGAACTGCATCTATACATAATTTTTATCCTTTGGCAATTCTAGAGAGCTCAAAGGTTGTTACAACTTTATGTGTGTTATATAGTTTGGACTCAAAGGGTAAGATTTTTTTTTATTTCAGCAGAGGTCTTTTTAAGGAAAAACATATTTTCATTGTAGAAAATAAAATATTTCATTTCCAAATATTGAGGAAAAAAAGCCTTCAGTTAAGAATATGTTAAAGGATGAAACTCTGCAGACTGAATTCACAAGGCATTTTCTTGCTGCTAAATCTGTTTATCTCAAAAATTTTGGATAAAAAAATAGTATTTGTCACAGCAATGGTATCTGAATTTTCCCGAGGAAAAAATAATTCTCTTTTTTTTTTTTAAATACAGTAAGATCTACATTGTATTGTAATGTTTTCCATGAAGAAAAAAATAGAAAAAAATGAAACACAAAGGTTTTTCAAAGATTACAGAGGTTTTTAAGCATAATTTGTGACTTGGTTTCTCTGACTGGGAATTTCTAAACTGCCTGGTGATTTCCTAGCTGTCCTATTTCAAAGTGACTTCTAGCAAAGGCCAGGAAGGCTTTTGAATAGCCCTTTATATCAGGCAAAGTGCCAGACAGCCTTTGCCCTGATTTTACTGGCTTTTGCTCCATTCAAATGCTATATTCTCAAGGGAACAGCTAACACAAAGCCATGTCATTAGTTAAAATCTGTCAGAGGTCATTAGTGCTTTAAGCTTATTACCTTCTTACAGTTGATCAGTGACTAAATGATGGGAGTTTCCAGTGGACAAGCAGTTATCAGTAGACATTACCCCTATAAATGGCATTAATGAGCCTACTTACTGGTACTTTTAGCGGAAAAGTCAAGGACTGAATGGGAAATAGATAATAATTTACCTATCTGTCTTTCAGCTGAGTCCTGGAGGACTCTGTTTATTATTAGAAAAAATTATTGGCAATGTACCGAATAAGCACCAGCATCTTGTGTTACCTCTCCTTGAACGAAAATGGCCATTTGGGTTGCTAGGGTTCTTTACATAGCAAATAACATAAAAGAGTAATATTTTTTGTATTATTGCTTTATTCACGTGGCAGACTCAAACCTCCATCCCTATGAAAATGAAAATAAGCTGTATTAAGGTTGGACCTACGTTAATCATCTTGCTACAGTCACTAGAAAAAGGAGGCACCTCAAAGAGTAATTCATTCTACCTTATTGCAGAAATCTAGAAGAGGGAGTCATATGGAGAGTAGGCGATTACAGTCCATTTAGATTTAGAATGTAATTGCAGCCTCTTTTTCATGGCTTCAGCGACAAGGTGAAGCTTATCTGAAACTAATGTTTTCTTAGTCAGGATTTGGCACAGATCAAATGCACAGTGTGGCTATATTATCATAGGGCTAGAGAAGTCTTTGGGAAGAAGCTTTGTTTGGAAAGACTGTGGCAATGCTGAAGACATGGATTAAGTACTATTAATTACTGTGTTAATTTATATAATAAAACACTAAGAAGTATTTTATTGAGGTTAACTAGCTGTCTATGAGGAATAGCATTAAAGACGTATTTTTTTTTCATTAAGTTAGATACTTAAAGCTGATTGACAGTATCAACAACACTTATGAATGCTTTTGCAAGAAACAGAGAACACAGATAAGCCAGATTGGCTGTGTTTAATATGTTTACAGAGTCATTCCAAAGTAATATGGTGCTATAGAAAGTGAATATTTTGGCATTCATTGAATATATTTTAGATGTTTGCAGAGTTAATTCTGTGTTTGTTTTCAAGTCATTTGGTACCCTGGTCAGAAAGCATCTTTGAGCATTCATACCCTTCTGAAAATAAGCTTTAAGGACTGGTTTGTCAGCACTCTTCTGAAGAAGAAGAAGAAGAAGAAGAAGAAAAAAAAGTAAAATCCTAATGCATTCTTTAGTGGAACAATTACAAGATATGCCTGACAAAACCTGCCTCACTTCATGGTACAGATAGGATAACTTGAATATCTAAAGTATGATACTTTGCAGTGGAAAACATGGCTCATAGCTTCTTGTTATATTTTCATTATTTCTACCATTAGATATTATGGTATTTGATATTACAAAAGGTTATTATTTTTATATATATACATATATATATTGCAAAATATTATATATGTCTAAAAACAGTGCATTTATTCTCAGCCAGGACTTTAAGTTAACACAGATGTAGGAACTGCTGTAAAGTGTCATGCAAAGTTGAAGAAGCCGGCTTCTTCCAAGTTTCAACTGATAGAAGGTAAGAAAATTAACATTGATTAGAATGGCACAGTAGGTCTCCTACTCTTAGTTTCACAGCTTTTAATTTCATTTGATTCTGTATGTTGGTTGAAGATAATTGGATGCAAAATTTAACTTGGATAGACTGCAAATGCCTAAACCCAGCTTGATGCAGAAAAGCCACACTCTGCACATGGCACTCAATCAACAGATTATTAGAGATGCTCTTAGCTCAAAGGAAGATGAGTAAAAGAAGAAAGACTGTTTGTGAGCCCCAAACAGTTCCACCACTGCTGTGATTTAGCTCAGCTTCAATTAGATCAGTTGAGCTATGCCCACTTGCTGCAGCTTGGGATCTTGCCCTTAAATATCAATTTTGAAAGTGAGACAGAAATCAATGATGTTATCGAAACATCACTTGACCTTTGAAGCAGCCTTATGATCTGGAACCTGAAAATACCTGAAAAGGAAGGCAGAGAAGAACAAATGCTGAACCAATTTGAACAAAGAATTTAATCATGTCACCAAGCACTCAGCAAAGCTAAACTCAAATTTTTAAAAGCTGATCTAATATTCATCCAAATAACGTTTATCTCTTGGAGTAACTTCCAATTGTGGCAGGTTTCACAAGGGTCGGGATTTGTTTTAATTTTTTCTCTGTTTTAAGTTGCTTTTTTTTTTTTTTTTTTTTAAATGGCTGTTGCTAATTTCTGAAATGTTTCCTTCAGATGAGTGGGGGAGTGTTAACAATGCTGGAACCCACATATTGGGAGATGGGTTGTCCACGCTTTTCTAATCAGCTGCTTGCCAGCTGAGGCATTTGTGATTAAATTTCCATGTCCTTGAAATTCTGCAAGAGCAACTCTCTGCTCCTTCCCTCCTACTCATACGTGCGTCAGCGTACAGGGATACAAGGCAAAATAAGGTTGCAACCTAAGGTCACTAAAAGATATAATATAATTTCCTGCTCTTCCCTGCTTTGTGATTAGAGGTTTTATTTGTGTACCAGTGGCTTTTAAATTATACACCAGTAGTTTGTCTTTCAGATTGTTCTCCAAATTTCTCACTCAAAAGAAAAAAATATATATATACTTACCAATTGTCTTATCCATCTGCATGTCACAAATACCAGATCAGAAGATATGTAATAGAGAAAAATTACCGATACACATGCATCTTTTGCAGTAATGATTGCCTTCATAAATTGTAGTAAAGTATACCTGAAAAGGACTTGAGAGCTGTTTTAAACCATTTGTGTTGTTTTTGGAACATTTGGAACTGAATGATGAGCGCATTATTTGAAAAAGAAAAAAATAGTTGATTGGTGATTCTTTGTGTTTCTGCAGTATTTGACTGCTCTAAGTTCATGGGAAAACACAGTGACAGAATTTGGCTGAAACGGGGCGAGTGGCAAGAAATCGCAATAGTGCTGCAGCAAACACTGTATTATGATGAGCCTGCCGTAGCTTGCAGTAGATTACAGCCCATTTGTCAGTGCAAGTCCTCTCTAAAGCTGTGGAAAGGCTTTGCGAGCAAGAATATGGAAAGCAGCAATGCAGGTCAATAGCAACTGTTGACTTTCCTTGCTTATGGATAGATTGCTGGCCTTAGGTATACATGGTGAAAACTCTTGACATTTGCAATCTCACGTAGGATACAGGCTATCATGCTGAGCTTATGAAGAGCTGTAATGTTAAAACCTTAAAAATAACATAAGTTCTTTGTGCTGGCCAGTTCTTGCTGGTAGAGGTATCAGAAAAGATGCACAATCTGATTAAATGTTATTGGATATAATCAAACGAATTTATTATTCAGATCATGCCATTGAAGAGGTGGACTAGAATAAGCATTCATCATTAGAGTGATGTTTAGGTTAGTCAGGCTTAACTATAATTGCTATTGATATATAGGCAGTGCTGTCTTCTGACAGTGTACAAACAGGCTGTCCTATATGACCGTCTGTAGAGGTGTTGTATAGAGTCCTACTGAGGGAGCCCTTCTCCAAAACTGTTTCTTTTTACCTTTCCTATTGACATTTCTGCAACCTTTGTATCTCTGTCCTTCCTGTATAGTGCATATGGAAATGGAATATATGCAAAATGAGTATGAAGAGAAAGCCAAGCTTTTATTCCCTGGGATGCCATTAGTTTTGTGTTTAAACCACTGCATTCTCATCTTCTAATTTTCCCTTCTCTGTCCCATATAATTATTGCTTCTCAGATAGAATAAAAAGCCAATCTGTAAGAATTGCTGCGTTGTCATGGAAATTGCTTTCAAAGGACCACCCTTGAGGTAAATTTTAGCCAGTGAGGTCACTCAGTGCTGAGCAGCAAATTTGGACTTGATAAAAGGAAGTGCAGTCTCATTTCCTTTGATTTCAGTTGGATTTATGCTGACTTTATTGCCAGTCGTCCTAGCGAGGAAGACCACAGAGAAACTTCTCTAGCTGTTCAGCAAATTAACCTAATATTTTTGTGTATTGACAAGATGGCAGTGCTCTCTACTTTGTTCTCACTTTCCTCCCAGGATGAGTTAATGTAGACAATATAAATGTCTAAGTTTATGTGAATTATAATCTCCCCCTTTCCTGTTCAAAGAAAATGCAGTATTTGGCAGAGGAAATGGTGAATTGTAGGTGCCAAGTCAATAAAAGTCTTATTGCTTTTCCTCTTCAGCTATGAGCTGGGTTTTGAGAGTGAATGGCTAGAGATTTAGTTAAAGATTTAAAATCTTATATAATCAGAGTAATTTTTGCATCTTCCTACTCCAAAGTGGGTATGGGCTAGACAAAAATAATGACTGTGAATAAAATCCAACTATTAATAGCGAGGAAACATAATAGTGAATTATGGGCATATACTTGGAACACAGCTTTATATTACAACACAACAGCTAACTTACTAATTAATTTTTAAATTACGCGCTAAGTTGTGTTGTTAGCACAGAGCGAGCCATTTGCTGTACTAGCTACTCGCTGATTTCCTTTGCAGAGAAGATGATTCCTTGTTAAAGTACATTACTAGGACCTGTGTATTTGTGCAGCAGTCCCGTTTGTTGTGCTGTTAAAGAATTATGCAGGTGTGCATCAAAGCCCACAGGTAATGTACATAGCAACTGGAAAATAGGTACTTATAAGAGAGGGTCTGCTTAAAAATGGATGAAAATACATATGCTTAAGATACAATTATTGTCTATAGTTCCGTGATGTGTCCCACTGCATTGCATCCATGAGCTGGAGTTGCCATTCATGACTATGCTGTATGATGCCTCTAAGCAAAATTATTTTCTCTCATACTTGCCCTTTCGTTTTCCTTTGCTTACTTTTGCTCTCTCTTGCTCACTTAAAATTGAGATCTGACATGAATACTGTGTTCTCACAGGAGAGTGAATAGATTTTATTTTTGGCTTTGCACTGATTTAGTTGCTTAACAAGTCATGGAGATTCAAAGAAAAATAAAAACATCAAAGTAATGTTAGTTTTCCTTTTTACATGATTAAATGCAATGGGTCTGTACTTAATATTTTCTAAATAAAGCAGGTCAGCTTTTATATACTTACAATTTAGTTAAACCTCATTAATTTCAAATGGAAATTTGGCATTGAATCACTTGAGTGAAATTTCACTCAATTTCTTCATGTCTGCTTAGGCACCTAAAGTCTACAGCTGAATTAAATATAAGTAGAATAAAGCAAAGTATAAGCTAAATTAAACGATTTGCTGTAGCAATTATAAGGATTTCAGAGGAGTGTGGGAAAGCTGATATTTGGAAACAATTTGTCAGTGGAACAGTGTCATTGTAATGTCTCCTCTGGTCAAGCTAAATATTTTTTGCTTTAACATTTACATGAGTGTTTGTCCATGCAGGAGTTTGAAGGAGTTTCCAACTGTCTGAAGCTGCTCAGCTGCCATAATTACACCCCTTTCCTGAGGAACAGCTTATTCTTACTTACAGCAGGCCATGTGCAAACCCTAAGAATGCCTATATTCTGAATAAATCCATTCCACAGGACTGGAAAATCCATTTTGGCTGGAAAGCTTCATTTTTCAAGGAGAGAGAGAGAGAACGTGAATGGAACTTGGATAGCCCTCCTCCTACTAATAACTGGTTGCCCATGCAGAGAACAGCAAGAGAGCACCACCACATATATAACCTGGGGCAGGTAGTATTTAGGAAATTGTCAGTGACTGTTGATAACTAATGAAAATTAAAGAGTATTCCTCACCAGGAGATGAAGACTTGGCAAATGAGCAAGATATTTGAGGAAGGATGACCTGCAGAGCACTAAGAATTCCCAGCAAGGCTCAGACCTTTTAGAATCAGAAAAGTGAACCCAGTCTGGACAGAGGAATGGTTCTCAGGGGATAGAAGGTAATAACCTGCAAAAGCCAAAGAGTGGGAACTTTGAAGAAGATGTATGAGGACCATTTGTGTCCAATGCTTTCAAAATGTCAGGCCAGAGACACAATGCTAGCCTATCAGAAGCTCACATACTGATGAAATGATCCAGAACAGGACCCATTCAGCAATGAGAAGATTTCAATTTTCATGAACAAAAGGCATGCTATAAGACTGGCAGCTATACGGCCTGCGTGGTATAATTTGTTGTAATTTGCTTTAAAAAGCACTTAATGTATTTTTTCTCACTTATATTTATGCATTATCATAAAATTACTAATCTGTTCTCTCCTCTTTCTTCTTCTCACCCTGTTCGTAGGACCACTAGAAATATAATTCCTAAGTTGCTACTGCTAAGTATGTATAAGAGTATGCAAAGCAATGGGTAACAAAAAGACACAGGTTCAGAAAGAAGATTTACTGTGTGAAGGTGCAATTGAAACCCAGTAGTTTTAGACTTGCTGTTGAATAAAGGCTGAATTTTCCCTTGGTTTACTTATAGGCCTAGTTCATTTCTAGTGTTTAGATCAGCTCCAGGTCTTTTAAATATTATTTAATGTTTATATAAATAGCAAGGGTTGGGATGCCTATAATGAAGACTTCTAGTTTTGATGAGAGATGTGATAGATTGAGTAGAATATTGAGAGAAACAGTATGTGGTAGTGCCTTTACTATCCAAGCTGCAAAAGCCGCATATAGCAAATATTTTAATATTCTCAGTTTTAAAAGAATGATTAGAGAACCTATTGCTTACCAAATGCAGGACTGGTAAAATATCTTATGAATATCAAACAATATATAAATGATCAAAAAAAGAGGTGCAGTCATGTTGTTTTATGCATATCTATGCAATATAGATGATAAAATCTCTATTTATATAGAATTTGTATTTATTTATATTTATTATGTATATAATTTTCCCTGTAAGGTGAAGGAGAAGGAGAACCCTGACACTATGTCAACTGTGTCTCTTAATGTCTTGTAGTCAGCATAGTTGTTTTTAATATTTAGCATAACAGTAGTTATAAATAATAAAACCGTATAAAATCTTCATACTCATAATGTTTGATATTACTATTTTATGTAAATATCTTGGTACTGAAGTCATGTAGCAGAAGCTACATTACCACTTACTAAGCCTGGGGCTCTGGCTATTATTCTGTGCTTTTACAGAGTGTTGGAAATAACCTTTTTTTTAAATTTTATTTTCTGGAATCAGTAAAACAAAATACAAGGTTGCCTTTTGAAGGATCCCAGTAACTCTGTGTGCTACTCAACTGATTATTTTATTATGACTTTAGTGGGGTCACCCAGGTTGTTTAGCTATCATCTTAATGTGAACCTCTGAAAATAATCAGCAATTCTTGTTTCCAGAAGGGCAGAGTAGTCATGATGATGATACTCTGATTAGCATGAGGAAATCTCTATTATTTCCAGGAATTTGGATAAAGAAAATAATTATTAATGTAATTTTTGTAACACAATACCTGGAATGGTAGAACAACGTAAAGGTGAGGAATTGTAACTGGAATGGCCTTGTGTTGAAACACAAGGTAGAGAGATGTTTTTATCTTGCTTTTTTTCACATGTGCCCGCATCCACTATTAGGCGAACATATATGTTTCCAGAGATCTAATAGAGGAGTGCTGGCAAATAGTATTCGAGACTATTTAACAGAACTCCTGCATATTGGACTTTAATTATGATAATGGATAAAATGAATGTGATTTTTATGTTTGAGTACAAGTCCACAGACTTCATCAGTGAATTAAAGCTAAAAGTATCAGAATAAAGTAAGTTAATCAGAATAGTTAATAGTTAAAGAAAGTTAATCAGAATAAAATAATGTTTTAAACAGGAACCAGTACAGTAGACTGTGAGTGTGTGGCAGGGTCAGGAAGCATATGGACTCAATAATGTGTGAAGCCCCAGTCTGTCATTTTTAACATGCATGCCTTCCCATGTGCGTCTAGGCAATGAAAAACATGGTCCATGCACGATGCAATTTTCACATTTGAGAAGAGCTTTGCTACCATCATTGTCTGCACTTCTCTAAAGGCTGGTTCTTTGGGTTAGGTAACAGTATTTTCAGAGTTGATGCCGTGGCAGTATTACTCTTTTTCTCTTAACCAACATATTGTTGAGCTACATATGAGAGAGGTTCATTGGATTAATTGCTGGTAGCATTTTTCAAAATAGTGCACAGGTAGTTCTGGGGTTTCCTAATAAAGAAATAAATATCAGACAATTTGAATTTCTGCAGGTAGTGCTTTCAGGACTTTCTCATGGATAGTCACGTAGTGTACATAGTGAATCTTTTTCCATCTTTTGCCTCTTCAGAGCTTGTGCCTTCCCTGATGCACAAGCATCACATGTCCTGTTTTGTTCCACAGCTGGTTCAGTAATGCAAAGCAAAGCCACACTTCCAATTAAGGAGAACAAAGAAGAAAGTTGTGCAGTTAAATACATTCCTTCCAAAAGGCACTGAGGAGGGGTAGAGGAAAGAAGCACTTGCCCATCCTCAGAGGAGTGTTTTGAAGTTTCGAAGTTTTCAAGTTTTTGAGTGTTTTGAAACCCTGCAACAAAGTTACAGCATGTCAAAAGGAAAAAAAAAGATAATTTGCTGGTTTCCTGCTTTGTGGACTTATCATTGAAAAACTCACCAGTTGCTCAGGATGAAGGATTCTCTAAGCAGCACTTTTATATTGTTTTTAAGTAGAACAGTGGGAGCCTTGATAAATGCCTGGGTCAATATCAATGTCTGCATCTCAAATGTAAAGTTCTTCATCCCTTATTATCTAAACCAACACCTGCATTCAAAACTATTTCCTTCAAATTGCATATTTTTCTAATGTCTATCACCTTTGAACCAACAGCATGTAGTTCACACCAAGAAAACATATCTTATGTATGCTCTCATAGAGCGATATCTCTCTGCCATTACTTTGCAGAGGTAGCATGCTGTTCGCAGGACAGCAATTTTCAGTAATAGTGTTGGAATGAGAATAAAGGAAAATGCCTTTAATTTAAATGCTACTTATCTCTAGACCCATGTGGTAGGAAAGGAGAAGATGATATAACCTACTATGGATTATGCTGGTGTGCAGTTCCATGAAAAGAGTAGGAATTAGCTCTTTACCTGGATCTGCTTTGAGATGACAGATAGAAAAATTGTCTGTGTTCAACGTGTTAGGCTGTCTACAACCATTGGCTTACTGTATACATTTAATGTTGTTCTCATGGACATGCCTTATCCATTTTAGCTACTTTGGTAGGTGCTTTGTAACTGAAAGGTGGGTCAAAGTGCAATGATTTTTTAAGTCCCAGATACAGGTGTAAGTCCAGACAATACGTTGATAATTTAGCGCATGCTGAAAAAGTATGTTGGCAAGTGGAAGCTGTATTAGAAGCTCATTACTGCAGCAGGAGCTATGAAGTGGCATATAAGAGGGGAAACAGGAGAGAAGTGGGTGGGAGGGGTGATCCTGTGTTAGGAAATTGGGAATTTCAGAAGGTGGTTTAATTCCAGGTTAGAACAAACCTCTGAAATGGCAACTTGCAATAAGCAAAATCTGGAAAATGAAATCACTTTAGGGGAACTAAAATATTTGGCAAGACTATGCTGCTTCCCAAGAACGGAGGCTCCATAGGCAATCAGGAAATTTAATTTCCGTTTGTCCTATAGGGAAATCCTGAATCCCTTGCTGCGGTTTGCTGGGAAGCGGAGAGCCTGCGAGCTGGGAGCCATCCTCCCCCGGCACTGGGAGGCAGCCGCCAGCGGGGACGCGCAGCGGGGCCGGGGCGCCTCGGAGCGGGCGGCCTGCGCGCCCTGCGCCGCACGTGCCCGCGGCAGCTCGCCCTGGCCTGCTCGACCCGCCTGCTGCCATCGGAACCGAGTTGCCTTCAGCAAACGTGATTCCCTGGGGAGCTGCCTTTTCAGCAGGCTAGAAAATTCCAGCAACGGTCACGTATGTTCCAGGGAAACTTCTGGATCAGCTTTAGAAGTTAGCAGTGGCTGGGAGGTGGCCTAGAGCCAAGTCCTAAAGAAGGCGAGTTGTGAAAATGCTGCCTGATTGCTGATATGGGCCTGTAAAAGTAACAGGTGTCCATTTGGGTGTAACAGTGTTTTTTATGAATGAGTGTCTATTTGTGCACCGGATTGCCCTAAAAAGTAGACTGTTAAGTATTGTAAGGAGCATGGTCCAGAAAATAATAAACAGTTTTTAAATTTGTAGATCAGGATTTGTGCTCTTCCAGTTTCATAGCAAATGAAGAATGATGTGTCTATATGGATGTGTAGCCTACCTAGTCTCCTGCAATCATTATGGTTGGAAAAGACCTTCAAGATCATAAAGTCCAACTGTAAACCCATCAGCACTGTGCCTGCTAAACCATGTCCATTGCAGTATGTTCTAGCAGGTGATACCAAATGATCCCACTCTGTGGAATGGAAAGAAAAATCCATGCTTCAGGATTTTGCACAGGTCCTGGCTGTTAGGACACACAAATGTGGCTATGGAGATGTTTTCCTGTGCTCTCCCTTGCCCAGCTACCCAAGGACCTAATACCCTCAGGCTTGGGGTGTCAGGCTCAGTGGGTCATAACCAGGATTCTTTGCGAGGCAAGTGCTATGTTATCAGGGCAATAGAAAATTAAATATAAAGCTCAGGTAGGAGACAATTCTTCCCTTATCTATCTTTCGCTTCAGGCTCTGGTTTATTCAGAGCAGCACCCCATTCATAGAAATATATCCACAGACTTTGACTAAAATTGCTGGAATTTGTGGTTAACGTTAAGCATTTATTTAAGTGGTTTGGTGAACTGGGGCTTCAGTGTAAATGTACCTGACTAGTGTTAAATGAGTATCATGAAATGTTTTTGCAATTACAGCAATATGATTTAAGCAAGCCTGTTGTGTATCAAAACCCAAATGTGTAAGGATCTTAAAAATTCAGCAAAATATCCACACAAACAAATGTGGGGTAGTTTTTTATTTTACTTTTTTTAATGTATGTTTTTATGTAGAAGAATATGGGAAAAGATTTTTAATGTACTAACATTTCTAGGTCCTTTCTTCCTCTCCTTATAGTGTTCTGTCATCCTTCAAAAAGATTCAATGACTTAATGCTTTCTTTAAGCACTGCTCCTTTTGCATCAAGGTTAGTCACCTAGTAAAAGACCTGAAATCATCTTGTGCTTATGAGCTAAATAGCACATAAAAATACTTGTGGATTACGTGATTAATTAACACTTGGTCAGAAATTGATTGTGGATGATCTGCAAAAGGAGAGAAACTCCACATCTCTTGCTAATGCCACGTGAAAGCAGTGACTAAATACCATGGTGAGGTTGGATGAATTTTCAAATTACCTAATGGTATTTTTTTTTGTTTTAAAAATGCAAAAAGCATGAGTGTCACCCCAGTAGTTTCTGTCCTTCAACTGTGATTTTTGCATGTAGGCCTGCTAGAGAAATTGGTGAGGATGATGGCCTGCTGATCTGAGAGCAGGATCAATCCCTAATTACAGAAGCACCATAAAGCAGGCGAAAACTTCCCAACTGAGACATCAGTTTTAGTTTGCTTTCTGGTTTTTAATAGCAATAACTGTCAAGCTTGACTGCTTAAGAGAAGTGTAAGTAGGAAAAAATATTCCAAGGAGAGATGCAATGCCATTTTTACATCAATAGAAAATGGTGGTATTAAAAAAAAATAGGTTGTTTTGGAAAATAAGGGATGAAATATCAAGTCATGCTAGTTTGCCAAAGCTAAATATTTTTTGATGATAGCAATTGTTAAATACATATAATCATGGTGACCTTTAAAGAACATACTTTGTCATTTCAGTGTTCAGCCAGCAAAACTTCAAGTGCACTATATTAAAGATCATTCTTTCTCATATGAATCTCACATGCAACAAATACTCTGTAGATATAATGCTGTTCACAGCTGCTTAATGAAGCCTTATTATAGATCTTGTTTTGATGCTCTTTTTCATGACTTGAAATTGAAATTGTATTATCTACCCGTTGACAGAAATCGGTGCCTACAGCAATGACAAAAGAAGAGCGTGTCAAACAGCAATATTACATGATATGCTGCTGTGTTGGTCTGTCTGGTCACTGGTAGCAGAGACCTTCTTCAGGTAATTAATAGACTTGTACCAGTAAGGTTCTGAACTTTGTACAAATATGACAGCTTTAGGAAAAAAGTGAATGTTCCAAAAATACAATTAAAATGATATATTTTCCAGAGATCAGGGCATTTACTGTATTAGTTAGTGGAAGGTGATTTTCTGCTGCTGTAAAACACGTCACATGCACGCAACCCAGCATGGAAATATTTTCCAAGAATACTCTATGTGAAATGCTTAAAAAAAAGACTGTCAGAAAGGAGGAGAAAGCACAAAATCTGTATTGATATATTCATTGACTGAATATAGTATAAGTTAGCTCTTATAATAATAAAGAAATGCTGCCTACTTATAATGACTTATATCAGGAACTTTGATTTTACTTTATCTGTTTACTGAGTTTGGCTGTTCACCCTGGAACAATGGCCTTTACCTCATGCTTTAATCAGCTATGCATGACAGCAACAACAACAAAATATTTCCTACTTGCTGGAGAAATGTAGAGATGAGATGTTAGAACATAAGAGATAGGTTATCTTTCCTCTTCTGGGACAAATTTAAATATTAATCAAAAATTGTGAATATTTAAAAATAAAAGGTAGTATCTGCTTTTGTGACAGCTAACCTAAAAGTTAAATAGGGTGAAAACAGAAGAGAAGCAGAGAAGGTTCATTCTGATTTGTGTATGTATCTCCCTAGCACAATCTGATATGTAAGCTAGAAATTTTTACAGCTGCCAAGTGGAGTTTGAAATATGACAAGTCGGGTAGCTCTTTTTAACAAGAGACACTAGAAAATGGCTTTGGGCTACTTAATGCTGCCATAATAGAACATGACTGAGCATCTGTGCCTATGTGAATGGAAAAAGAAAAGTAGAAATCCTTAAAACAATAGGTGACTTGTATGTGCTAAAACTTTTTCCATTCCTCTAATAATGCAAGACAAATGCATGTAGCCTGAAACACAATTTCTCACTCTACTGTCTGCATTGCAAGCATGCCTACAGGTATAAGAGATCTCAAGGAAAAAGTGAGAATGCCTCAAAACAAGCCTTTTTCATAGCCTACATTGATTATTTTATTATTGTTTTTATTATTATTTTGAAATGTGTGATTGGTGGGTCGTCTATTGTTTGAGTTCTTTGGGGAAATGAAAAGATTATCCAGGATACAGACCACATTTGCAACTCCATTGGCAGGAACAGGACAAAGTTTCAGAGAAGCATTAATGGAAATAAAAATGCAAGTGCTCTAAAACATCACCAGATGCCTATAGTCTTCTTTTACCTAATACTCTTCACAGGTGAAAGCACGATCTCTATTAGTGGCTACAGCCAATCCTTATTTCACAAATGTATGTCAACCATGGTCACAGAATCACAGAATGGTTGAGATTGGAAGGGACCTCTAGAGATCATCTAGATCCCCTGCTCCAGCAGGGACACCCAGGGCACAGGGCGGCATCCAGGCGGGTTTGGAAGATCTCCAGAGAAGGAGACTCCACAGCCTCCCTGGGCAGCCTGTGCCAGGGCTCTGTCACCCCCACAGGAAAGAAGTTCTTCCTCACATGCAGATGGAACTGCCTGTGTTTCAGTTTGTGCCCCTTGTGACTTGTCCTGTTGCTGTCTCTTATTTTATGATCTGGGTTTTGTTTTTTAACTCTTATTTTATGATCTGGGTTTTGTTTTTTAACCTCTGATTCAAGAGTGGTTCCATGTCTGTTACATAGGAGTTTGCTTTGCTGCTCAGGTGCCTGAGCCTAGAAATGCCAATTCCATAGTTACACACCATGGTGTGAGCATATTCAAGCTGCTTTCTCTCTCCCCCTCACCTCCTCTTCCCCTCTCTCTCTTTTTCACTCTCCCCCATTGTGGCTGTTTTGGAGCCAGAAACAGGAGACATCAGGGATGAGAAGTGAGAGGACATTTAACAACAGCTGCTGTCTAGTACTGATGTGTGAGGCGTGTGTATTATGTGGGAGAAGCCGAGTTGCTCTTGATATGAATGATTGAGTGGTGGCATGCACGAGGCAAGGACTACAGCAGGCAGCTGAACCTGGGTTAATGAAAACAGGATACCTGCAGTGTGAGATGCTTCAGCCGAGGAGGAGTTGGGTAGTGCAGTGAGGACATGATGACCAAGGAGCATGAATGCATGCTATTAATAATGGAGACAAAACGCAAGCTCCGACAAAATGATTAGCTACGTAGATAGTGCATGATGGATGCCCTATATAAGGCTGGGATGTGATGTGATAAATAGGATATGATCTAGGAAACAAGAAAATGCTGTAAAGAAAGAGGGACTGGGGGGTTAATACAGTTGAAACGATATAAAGCCATTAGTGATTGCACAGTTTACATGGTGCTTCATTGCTTGATGACGTGAGTATTCTCCTTGCTGTGTGCCATTCTCCCTAATGAAGACACTAGAGTGACAAATCTAGGGTTGAATCAAGCTTCATGGCTAGGCAAATCTGGGTGAGTGGGTACCTGGAAAACTTGGGATCAGAAACAGGTTCTGGAGCAGTCAAAAACAGCCCTTTGATACGCACTCATTCTGCAGGATGCCAGAAGCAGCAAGTGTGTTTTCATGGTTTAGTTTTGAGCTTTGTGTTTGGAGAGATGCAGTGGCACCCACAATTAGTTTGAGATAAAAAAAAAAAAAAGTTTGAAAAAAGTTTGAAGTAAATAAACTGAAATTTTTATGTGCATCTGGCTCAAACAATCAGATTATAAAGGTACAAAGATTGCCCCTGGGACATGAACTTGTCCCAGGGCAAAGAAGGATAGATCAAGTGGATAGTTAGAGCAGTGTTACCCAGCTCAAACACAGCTGGTAGCACCTTCACCTGTAAGAGTAATTCACAGTACTGCACATTCTGCAAGATATTCCTAAACAGTGGATTCTGCAGTAATAGACAAACAAAAACCAGACAATTCAAGGCATAAAAGGGAAGCATGATGCCTGATAAACTATTAAATCTAGTAAGAATTTTCAATAAAACATATTTTTTAAAAGTAGTAGCTATGAGAGTAAAATAAACTATTTTTTTTCCTAAAGAAGAAAAACTGCAGAATTCCAACCGACTCCTAAATGAGTGAGCAGTTCATGAGTGAACAAGTGTGTAAGGTCTGGCTCTGTACCTAAATGTGAAGTTTGAAATACCCAAGAAACAGTAATAGTGTGATTAAAACTTGAAATGAATGAAGAAAAAAAAATATATGTATATATATTTCTGCTGTAAAACTAAAAATACTAAAGCAAAGCAAGCTTTATAAGGTACTATGATTGTTTCTTTATTACATAAGTCCTTTATGAGTGTTTAATACAAAAAGGCATTCTTACCTAAGAAAGCTGGGAGGAGCTCTAGTTTAATGACAGTCAGATGTAAATCAATTCATTTGAGTGAA
This sequence comes from Nothoprocta perdicaria, assembly GCF_003342845.1. NCBI lineage: Eukaryota > Metazoa > Chordata > Aves > Tinamiformes > Tinamidae > Nothoprocta > Nothoprocta perdicaria. The sequence goes on from NW_020455588.1 coordinate 4,098,311, forward strand.
AACTTTGTGAAATATGTAAGGAAGCAGTGAAAGGATCTGGTTTAAGATAATTTTGGATACAAAAGGAAGGGTGTAATAATCTAGTCTAGCATAATTCCACTGGATATTCAATTATGAACAAATACAAAAAGTTTTAATTTCACAGAGAAAATCATTAGTTTCTAAAAATCATTAAATATCTGCTGAAGTCAAGCTGAAAATAGTCACAATAGTTTAAGGATGTTTCTTTCTCTTATGTATAATATATTCCACTTTCACTCTGCTCCTGCCCCAGGAGAAAACCAGTTAAAACAGTAATTAAGCTTGTATTTTTTTTTTAGTATTATTATCAAACAAGACTGAAGTGATCAAGCATTTTCAGATCTCAATAATTTCACCAACAACATTTATTTTAACTAACTGCACTCTTTTTTGAAGGATTTTTCTCACTTTGGTTAAATGGATTGAGCATAAGAGTATAGCAAATAACTGACTAGATCTTTTTCACTGTTTCTGTAAAAGAAAATCTTCAAGCAAGTCCACTTAGTAGGAATAGAGCTCATTCTACACCCATTTAGCTTTATTATTTCCTCAAACAGAAAAAGAAGGAAATATGGAATATTTTTAATGCTGAATCTATTATGTAAAGCTAGTATTTATGACAAAAAAAAGCCCCACAACTTTTAGGGTAGTTTCTTAAAAGAGACTTAACCTTGCATTTATTCTTTAAGGGAATATGTGAATTGCTGAGTGTTGCCTTAAAGGGAGCTAAATGAAAAAATGCAACTTTAAAAGGATACATGAAACAGTATGTGTAGTTTAAACTGGGCTGCCAACTTCAAGTTAAATGCATCATTCCACTATTTTAAAATATGAGAAGCAGATGAAGTGCCCCTAAAAATAAGGTAACAATATAGTTGCCTTAGTTTAAGCAGCTTTTTGTAAAACTGACACTGCTAAGTGTGCTCATTACCAAATGAGCAAAGCCAGGATGCAGGAAATAGAGTTTGTCTAACAATGAGGGCTTTGGAGATGGAGGAATAAAGCGGATTTAAAAATATTCTGGAAATGAAATAGAGTGGAATTTTAATGTCTATTAAATATATATTGCAGCAATGATATTTAAAACTAGCCCAGATGTCTTTTAGAGTAGTTACCTAAGAAAGTTTGAGATTTCTCATAGAGAAACTTTTTTTTTTCTTTTTTTAATATATTAGCTACATTATTCTCCTTGAATAGCTAATTGTGAGAAAAAGTATTTTGGAAACTGTGAATGATGCCTTGGAAACTATTCTGGTAAGAGGCGTAGCTGAAAGATTATCTGCAGGTTCTCTGGGAAGTTGTGTACGCCAGAGTAATGACTGTGTTCACGTGGAGAACAAGGTTTGTACATACTCAGAAACACCAAGCGTTTGGCATACTGATGCCACAGGGAATGACGCGAAAGCAAATCTTCAGGGGGCAAGTCCTACAGCAAGACAGCTAAGAGATTATCCTACTTTGCAAACAGCATTTATTAGAAATAAGTGTTGGGTTTAAATGACCAATTTATAGGAATCTTAAAGAACTCAGGAGAAAGCAGACTCTGCATACAGATTAAAGAAGAGGCAATTGATATCACTGTTATAGTCAACTCATAAACTGAAAGGGGAAGAATTGTGGCATGTATAGAAGGCTTTATTGCCATAAACTAGAGTGAAATTCTTTTGAGATTAGATTATGCAAAAGTATATGCTCTGTCCTACCGTTGTCCTCCTACTGTGGCCATACTTTTTACTGGTGTATGCATGTATTCTGTGTGGTCAGAGACCGCAACTGCATGCAAAAAATAAGCTACAGAACTTTTTCTGAGTTGTTCTAACTTAATAATGTGCTGAAATACTGTTTGTGACCTGGGGTTGAATCTACTGAGTACTGGGAATGATTCTGGGTAGCGAAAGACCTCAAAGTAGCTAATGAGGAAACTGAAAAGGGGCAAACCCCAGGAAGAGGAAAAATTGGGAATTTTTTTTTTCAGAAAGAAAAACAGGAAGCCTAACTCAGCTGTCATCTCACATGATATAATGGATAGCTCTGTGTTTTGAGTTCATGCTATACAAGAAAGAGCTGCATTGCCTAAACAGCTGCTTGCAACTGATGAAAAGAATAGCTTTACTTCTTTGAAGAAGTGAGTTAAGTGGATCTAAGTTAAACCAAGCCTATATTAAGCAGAAAAGGAGTTGACATCTCAGAAAGGATGTAGCACAGTGGGGTGTTTGCAATGGGCACATTTGATATTTGCAAGCAAGTGGTTTAGTGCACTGTATGACTTCTGACAGTGATGGGGATTGTGCGCTTTGAGTCGAGCGTTGTGGACAGACAAAGCTGGTTTTTCTTCATCCATAGATGAGTTCTGACTAATACAGATTTAGAAGCAGTTAGATCAGGCTTTGGATTTGCAGATATATTTTGCAGTTATTAATAGCAGGACTAGGTCCCTGGAGTGCTAGTGGTAGTTAATAAAAGAGGTAGGTTCTGTAAGATGTACCCCATGTACTGTCTTTGTGCTTCTTTGGGTAGAGATCCAAAGAAAACTGTGGTTTTAATGGGCTACTGATTTAGCTCTACCCACTCTCCAAAGTACCAAGGAGGCGCCTGGGGCCATGGCTACTTTTGCCTTTCGGAGTAATTGTGTGTCTGAAATGTAACATTCTATTTTCAAAGTCCATGTTGTGATCAAAGAGAACAAATTTCTCCAGTTTTTGTCAAAAGCACAGAAGAGGTGAGCTAACTTTTTCTTTTAAGCTTTCTATGGCAAGTCGGAAGAAAGTAATGTGATGGGCCTGTTTCAGTAAGACTTTCCATTGCCAAGACTGGCAATTCCTTTCCTATTTCCTGCTCTTTTAATTCTCCTGAAACAAATTGTCTTTTCATTTCTTCACCTGGCAGAAATACTCCATCTTTAGGGGTGGTTGTGAAATCCAATGCAGTGATGATAAGGCAGTATCATCAATATAATTGGGTACATGCAAATGCATATAAATATTTTATACTTGCAAGGAAGTTACCACTAGGTAATTGAGAAGTATTAAAGAAGAATTCTGTGAGATCTGGAATTAGAAGCAGTCGAGCATGGAAGAGGAGACCTGGCACTGATATTTTGGGAGGAGAGGGTGTTTCAAACAGGGCAAAAGCAAAGTTATGCTCTGGAGGAATGTGGTTAGTGAAGTTCTCCCTAATTTTGCATGAAGCTGAAACACTGTTCTGCTGACCTGTACTGTGAAAGCCACTCTGGAAAGCGGAAATAGATGAGAAGATATATGTAAAGTTAAAAGATTGGGGTCCTGAAAGAACAGTTACCTCTGCTACCATAAATCTGAGGCAGAGCATTCCAGTTTGAGCCTAGGAATGTCATTAATAAATTCTGTCCTCAAAGAAACCTGCAAATAGTTTCCTTGAGGGATGAAACCAAGCTGTTCCAGTATTGGATTTACAAAGGTCCTTTCTGCTTACGGCACCCAATTCCACGCTGTCCTGTCAGATAAAGCTTTGGCTGAGTTCTACAGAAAACATATTTGTGTTAAAAGTTACAATCTTCAGCAGACAAAAAAATGTTTTCCAATTATTTTTTCTACAGTAATTAAAGGCAAAATCCAATTATAGTCCCCAGAGAAAATTCTTCGTTGACTTCAGTGAGAGCTGTAGTCAAAAACTGAGTTGAAAATTAACCCTATAGTTAATAGAACATATTTTGCAGGTAATTTTCCTTGAAATTGGCATAGTATCTTCAGCTTTTTTAATGGTTTCATTTTGGTAGCATCTGTGTGGTTATAGGCACTCTAAAGGCACTGAAGACACTATGGAGAGCAGTTTCAAAGCTCTCCATTGGGAAAGACAGACAAATGGAAAAAAAGTAAGATGAAATGGCAGGAAGCAGAAGGAGAAGGTTGCTTTATTTAAAACAAAAACAACAAAAAGCCACAAGTTGAACTTGAAAGAAGGACAAGAGAGTCAGCACATTTAGGAGGGGGATTCAAATAACCTTAAGTCTGGGCAGAATGATCTTTGTTGTGCCCTCGTGACTACCTAACATATAGCAAGGTTGTTAGAACTGAAGGGAGAGATAAAAGAAGATATCTCTATCTTTTATTAACTACAGTCCCCCCCACCTTTTTTTTTTCTGCAAGCAGTCTAATCTTTTGTACTAGCTGCATTATCTGCAGCAACTCTTCTCAGATGGGCCCTTAAAATTATTATACTTCAGTGAAATAAACGTATCTACCTGGATGACCCTTGATCTTGTTCATTCGGAAAGAACAATTGTTGTCCAAGAGATGGCCACCAAAGAATGGCTTTTTTCTTTTTTTTTCCAATGTAGGTAGCAAACTTTGTGTTCCAAATGTTGTATTCCAAAACTATATTCCAAAAAGGTGTTTATCCCATTTGAAACAGTAAAACAATACAAACTGCTGCACTGAAGTGAGAAAAATACAGATAGCGTATGGCAAATGAAAGTTTTCTTGTTTTGTGTTTTAATAAGGGAGATTATATATCCCCAAACTGCAGTAAAATGGCCCTGATTTGGCTATGTAAGCTTTGATATGTGTTCCTAGTCTAAGGATCTGGAGCACATGGAAAGACTATATTCACAGGAGGTTTGAATTATTGAATTATTATTGAAACTCTTACATCATGAGTACTGTTTCACATCGTTCTTCATGTCTTCCGGTTTTCAGAATTTTTCTGTATAGAACCGCAAAAAAAAATTGTCATCAAGACCCTTTCCTGAATGTGATAAGCTTGAAAATGATAATTTAGAATTAGTCAAAAGTAACAAAACTCAGATTTTCTCAGGTCTGTTTTAGGCATTACTGGGGAGATAATATTCCTGAAAAGAAAGCAGTAGGAATATCAGTTTTCTTTTTTCCTTATAGGCTTAGACTCTATAAATGATAACTAATTCCATGTTAAGACAGCAGAGGATTTGCTCTTACTCCTTTGGGTGCCAAGCAGAATGCTGGCTGTTAGGTAGGCTGCATTTATGGAAAAAGTATTACCTTGCTGAACAGATGGGTTTTCAATTGACATTTTGACATCACCAAAAAAAAATACAGTTGTTTCAGAAAATGTTCTAGAGTCCATAAGGAAACAACTATTACGAGAAGTGCAAGCCAGCGGGGCTTCATCCCACTTTTCTTATTTAGGTGTTCGTTTGTGTGAACTGTCCATAGAGGGTTTTCCAAGGATTTGAGGTATGCCAAAGCTGATTTGCTACAAGTCAAACAAGGTAGCTGATCATAGCTTGTTACAACCTAAAACGAAGTCCTTTATACTGTGGATGAAATAAGAACTGGGCTGCTTTGCAATTCTCATGTGGTGTGCTTTTTTTCTTGGAGAAATATCTATTTTTAAATAGAACATAGAGTTTTCATAATCCACTTAATTTTAGCCTCGTTACTGTGTTAAATGCAGTTCATGTGATGCTTGCCATCAGAAAATCACAAAAAGAGTGACTGTCCTCAACTGGAGTTGGCAGGAATCCTTTGTACATTTGGATTTTTCTTTTCTGTAGATAGTTACAAAACATTAATGAAAATATAAAATTGTTATGAGAATGGCGTGGTCCTCATCATTCATCCCAAGTAAGAGTTTTTATGGAATGAGAGCGTCTTCAGATACTCTCATAAATATATCCTAAGTATATCCATAACTGTAAAAATGAAATAAAAATGGTGTGGGGAAGAAATGCAACATCAAAATAAGATGATCTGGGTGCTACTGAGTCTGCTCTGCTATTTGCAATACCTGGACATGAAGTAGTTCAGTTTTCTGATGATTGTAAATCCCTTTCTGAGATGCCAAGACCTTTCTCAGTATTGTATGGAGGCTGAGGTATTTATATCAGAATTGTGCTGAGGCTGTTAGCTTTTGTAGGTATAATTTTTTGTGGCTGCAGATGTGACTTAGATTTTATTGAAAACCTAGGCATAATAATAAATACTGAGCCTTTTAGAAAATTCTGATTATGTAGACACTGTAGCCTGACAAAAAAAAAAAAAAAAAAACAAAAAAAAAAACGCAGACAGATAATTCAAAGTGACCTAAAATGATTAGTATGAAACCATCTCCACCATTTTTTTTTCCTCCTGTCCTCCTCTTTGCCACAACCCTTTCCTGAAAGGCAGAGTAAATGTTACCCTCAGAACTGACTTATAAAGAGGTAATACATAGCTGAGGTTGCTGTGGCATAAATTCAATCACTTGTGCTTGAAACCTGTATAGGTGGAAAGTGCTAGGTAAACGTGAGAGATTATTCTTCAAACAATTTTAACCTAAATCAGTTTCCATTTTCTTTTGTAGAAATTCTTTTGATATTATCTTTCAAAATGACAAAGCACTTCCAAATGTTTGTGTTTTGAAGGGTTCTCTTCTCTGTTTTTATTTATTCTCAGCACATCAAGTACACTACAAAGCTACTATGGTGAGAGATGCTTATTTAGCTACAGTGAATTATACTGAAGGCAAAATTGCCTTCAAAAATTTGATTCACCTTTTGCTTGAACTTTGCAAAAAATGAATTGGAGAGTAACAGAGAAGCTTTTCAAATGATTTTAACAATCAATTAGAAAAATCTTGTTTTGAAAGAAAATCTCATTTAGCTGCCATGTGAGTGGCATTTACTTTTTTTACTCCATGTTTTCCATAGCTTACTCTTAATGGCCTTCTATTTTCCCCCCTGCAGCTTCTGTAATCGTGTTGCTTCAATGGTCCTCACTCCTCCCTGAAGCTGTTTAATCAGCAGGATAAAAATCAGTCATCCTTGACCTTTCCTTGAACCTTGCCTCATATGGTGAACCCAGCTTCAATCCTTTCTTGCTTGCAGATAGAGCAAATGATTTATTTCAGAAATTGCTAACATTGGCAGCCTGGTTTTCTTAAAAATACGGGGAAGAAAAGAGATATGTTAGAGGTTTAGCTGTAATGCAAAGTATCTCTCAGACCTGGATGCATGCACAGCCACATCTCCAAGCCCAGGAGCAGCACTTGTTGCAGCATTGGACCTGGTGGGACAGAAACATCTAGTTGCCCAGCAGTGTGTGTGATATTGTCCTCTGTCCTGCACAGGGCTAGAGATGAGGAGCTCTTGGCAGCTGAAGTTGCTGGACAGTTTTCTCCTGCAGTTTGAACCCTGCATTATCAGAGGATTTGGATAACTGTGGTGATTCCTTGGGGGTTCTGTTCTGGTTTTAGTTTGAGGAAACCAATCAGCCTGGGGGTGGATGTAAGCTGAAGAGTAATTTAGGATTTTTTTTGTGAATGAAATTAGAATAGCTTTTTAGATTTTAAATGACAATTCCATGAGAGTGTTAGATGTATATTTTTGAAAATAATAGAAACTTTAAATATTGCCTAAGAAATGCCCAAGGAAATGTCATTCATTTCTGTAGCTGTCAGTAGTTTTGACCTGTCTGTAAGGCAGCTGCTCTAGATGGAGAGCATCATGTGTTGCTGCTGGATTTATCACCGTGGCCTGTTGAGTGGTACTTGTTGAGGAATGATGGAGGGATGCCGAAGACACTGTGAGGAGCTGGAAAGCAGAAATTACACAGCCTAATTTGTTTTGATTTTATACTGTGTCTCTTCCAGTACAGTAGCAACTCAGTCCCAAGGAAACCAGAGGATGCAAGGGTGAGAAAGCACTGGCTTGATGGCTCACACCCAAATGCAAAGTCAGAGCTAATCTTTCCTTCTGTTGCAAGTGTTGTAGCCATTATGTAGCCAAGGACAAGGATGACGACTGTATTTGCCTTTTTCAACAGGTTGTTTTTTTCTGCTTTTGAACTAGCCCCTTCTCATCTTGAGCATAGGCATTCTGTTGTTTAATCTTAATTTTATTGTGTCTCTCTTTTTCAAGTGTGCGTTGGAACTGTGCTCAGTACAGCTGCTGTCTGAGTAGTTCTTGGCCACTGCTTTGGTCAGCTGACATTTTATTGACATCACAGTCCTAATGGAATATTTTAATTACCCAAAAGACCCCAAACTATGACTGTAAGTGAAGTGATCCAATTTTGTAAGCTTTTTTCCACTGTCCAAAATGATATTCAAGAAAGGCAGATGTATGTTTGTTGTTCTTAGAAATCCAAATAAATAAATGGGAATTTCACACACTTTTTCCCAGTGAGCCCTTAAAAATTTTGAACTGCTTTTATTTTGAGTTTCTGCCATTGCTGAATAATACCATGTGGAAGACCAAATGACCATCTGTAGTAAATGATAGGAAACTGAGAGACTAAATCAAATTACTTTTTTTTTTCTCTTTCATAATTTACAAAGAAAAATGAAAATTTCCAAATTCATAGAAAAACCCAGAGACGGTCAAGAGCAGTACAAAGTTTTACAACGGAGATGTCGCTCTAGAAATAGAGCGAAGTGTAAAAAAAAAAAAAAAAAAAAAAAAAAAAAGAACATCCAAGAGTAACTGGAAGTGGTTACGGCTGCAAAATCAAGTCTCAGATGCAAGAGGTAGCTTTCTGTACAGGACTGTTGCTTCTGCACCTGCTGGGCTCAACATGATACGTTTTTTTTCTGAGTGCAGAAGAGTATAAGAAAAAAAGTAGGAGTCATGCATTTCAATTTCCCATGTTTTTGCTATTTTCCACCATCCCTTGTCATAAATGATCAATGAGGCAGTAGGTAAGCAGGTGTCCTTTTTGAATTATTTACTGTGCTCTAAATATTCCAACTTTGGTAATTAGCCCTTTAGTGACAACATTTTTGATATTCCTCCCCACATCTGTCAATAACTATTGGCTATTTAAATCCTGTCCTACTCCTGATTCTAATTCTAATCCTAAAAAAATCACCACCTTATTAGAATAATTAATTTTACAGTGGTAGTGATTTTGGCTAAATGATTTTTCATTATTTATTAATAATAATTATTTTTAAAAGGAAATATATATTGCTAAATTCATGCAAAGATGTGCCAGTGGAAATTATAGATCTAAGTTACTCTAATGTTCCTTGGAAACATTAGTTCCTCTAGTTCAATACTGATTGAAAATATGTATGTGAAGGACTGTAAGAGAATCTTAATAGTTCTCCTGGGAGATTGCACTCAGTGAAACATGGTGGGGCATGCATTTTTGCATTGATTTTAATACATATATAGCACAGAGATGCCAGCTTTGCTACATTAAGATGTGAAGAATAAGAATATAGAAAAGTACAATTCATTGTTAAGTACTTGTTAAAGTGGGCTAAATTATCTTCAAGTAACTGGCTGTCAGTAATGCAGTATGATTTAATGTTATTCCTTCAGAACCATTCTTCTGTATGTGACAGAAATTTCCAAGGAAGGTCAATGATATCTCTAAGAGATTATGACAGCTGAATTATGGATCCAAAGAGCTCTGCCTTTTACGAGACCACAGAAAATGAAATAGCTTTTGATTTATAGCCATTTTATTCTAATACACATTTCTTCATTATAGCTTATATGAAATTAGGCAATCCAGGTGTACATATTCCACATTACTCCTGGATTCATCCAGTGAACTCTGTATTCTGCAAAGGTATCAGTGCCGTAGCTTGTGCTACAGAACTAGCAGAAAGTCTTGTAACAGCCGTTACTGTGGCATGGCACTGCCAGAATGTACATGTACACATGAACAGATGTACTAAAAAGTGTCTATTCAAATCATTGTCAGCTAAAAAGCTTTAGAATTGCCACTGTGAGAAGCAGTGTTGTATCTTGACTTTCTGCTTCTGTTCTTTCCCCCGTTCAGACTCTGCATACAACTCCAGTTCTGCGCAGGACTTGCCTGAAACATACAGGTCTGAGGTTTGTTTGTTTTTCCCCCAATATAGTAATTTCTTTGGTGAGAGGCTCAGCAATTGTTATTTTTCTATTATCTTCCACATATTTTGGTGGCCTTAAGCATCTGCTAGTTTCTTCTCCAGCCATCTGCCTCTAGATTGACAGTAGTTTACCATACTGAAAATTCTCTAGTAGAAGAATGCTGAAACATCTCTAGATCAGACTATTTTCTATGTCAGGGCCTTTCTTACCTGATAATACTGAATCTAAAATTCTTAGCAGTGCATAAGAAAAAGAAATATGTGTGTGGGCATTTGGTAGGGAAAAATGTCATCTTTAGGTTGCTTGATCTTAAAAACATCCTTTGAAGGAACTGTTATTTTTTTCTGTACCTAATGTTCTGTTCAAGAGTGTTGAGGAAAGGCAACTATCTAACAGAAAAAAATGTATTAAAAGCAGGAATTTTAAAAAGTTCCCTTCTGCTTCTTTCTCATACCTTATAATTCTTTAGGGTCCTTTGATGATCAAAATTTTCTAGGTTCTTCATTATAAAACCCTCCTTGATTTCACATCTGTTCTGTTTTATTGAAATTGCAAGGTAATGCTTTTGTAATTTAATATTAGCCATGGGCATCAGATACCCGCTATGTTCTCAGGAGAAAACAGGACGTAACTGCAGCTGGACAAAACTATAAGGTGTGAGGTGTTATTTCCTTGGGAAGAGTGTTTTGATACAGCTGGAGGATGCAAGAGGATAAGATGTTCCTGAACATCTCTGGAGGGTTGCAATGCTAGCATGTCGCTTGTATTTTCTCTCAAGGATAATATATTATATCTCTGCTCCGGGTGACTTACTACCCACTTACTCAGTAGATGAGAAGGCTAATTAGACAACAGTTAATTTATTCTGATATGAAAAAAGATTTTTTTTTCATAAAATATATTTTTCAATATCAGCAGAATAAATTAATTTTACTCGTTTCCCTATTAAAATTAGTTCCTTTGGGGAGCTCTTTGTAGGGAGCAGGGGCAGAGTTGGGTAATTTTAAAAGTTAGTAGTTAAAACACTCCAGTTGCCTCAAAACCTGAAACCTCATTTAGAATAGGAGAAAAAAATAACAGATTAACAAGAATACAGGTATTTCTAAACATAGTAATACTCTTTTAAATAAACTCCTGATTACAATTGGCAGTTCATGAGTATGACAAGAAAGGTCAAACTAAAAGATTTAATTCCAGTTTCTTGATTTACAGGTAGAATAGCTGTTTTCCTTTCCTTTGGAGAAAATAAAGGTAAAGTTTTTCCAGACTGTATCAATTATGTTTATGCAGTTGAATGACTTACACTTTTTTAAAGGAACTGAGAGACATTATATCTTGAGAACTATTCCTAGACTGAAGTCAGGAAATCTTTATTTAAAGGGGTTCCAAGTCCTAAATTCTATGAAGTTCATAGGAAGCAGGGATTTAACTCGGGGATCGCTGGACTATTCTGAGCTCTGAACAATGGTTTTATAAAAAATAGTTTATAGCAAGGGGCATCTAAACTGACTTTTTGCATTTTAAACTATGTTAGTCTCATATTGTAAGTGAAGCATCTGGAAGTGAATGCTTTTAATTTTAATTATTTTGCTAGAAATAACGAAGAAAACACAGCTCAGCTTGTGTTGCTCTATTCTCTGCAGTAGAACCATCACAGTAACTATGACAAATATGAGAATATAGCATAGATTTTTTTTATTGCAAAAAAAATTTTTAAAAACTTATAACCAAAGTCTAGAATATTCTGCCATTTCAAGGGTTTTAGGCTTCAGGAATATGCTAATTTTCCTAACAAGTTTATTTTGCCTTTCATCAGGAGAAATGCAGTGGTAATGCCAGAGGTTGAACTGATTTAACTGATTTAAAAATGACTGCCACATTTGTGTAGGTTTTATATGAGGAAGAAAAAAAAAAGTGGATTGAATTGTGAGCATAAGTAATTGTACTTGGAGTTCATTTTCAGAGGTGTTTTAAATGTGCCAGTAATGCTAGAATCTTTTTGACTGTCCTAGATCAAAGAATTAGTGTTAGAAATTTTTCAGTTAAAACTTAGACTTTTTTTTTGAATCTAATGGGAGGGGAGAAGAGCCACTGACATCCTTGCAAAGTAGCCTGTAAGCAGGGTATTTGTGACAAGATGAAATAGCCTCTCTGACCTTATGTACTGTATGGGGCTAAGAGCAGCTCTGAGCAATAATTTCCACCTGAGGTACAGCAATTAGCTCATTCTTTGCCCAGTTTGCTTTCCTGGTACAAATCTTAAAAACTGCTATTAACTGATGTATTTCTTGTGTCTTCCTAATCTTGAGCAACCTTTCTTATTACATTGACCTTTGTAGATGCACAATTTAGATCAAGCAATAAAAGGTACTATTGATCCATACAAAAGATATATCAAGAAACTATTTTTTTTCTCATATATTTTACCAGAATTAGAGAGAAAAAAAAAAAAAAAGGCAAGCTGATATACTGATCTATACATTTATGTAATTTTTATGCAGGAGCTGTCATGGTGTACCTTTGAGGTTTTTTTTTTTTTTAAATGAAACATAGAATAAAAGATTTTCAGCTGGTTTCCGAATATTCTTCCAAAGTCTCAACACAGGACAAGCATTAGCAGAAACAGTGTAGTTTAGCTCTTTGTATTCAGAGTATTTTGGTTCTTAAAAACATTTAGTCTTTGGTGCTAAAAGGAAACTAAAAACTGGATCTAAAAATAATGCTGATAAGCAGTGAGGGAAAGGCAGTGAGCAAAACTGAGACCTTCTGCTCTCTACAGTGCATGGAAAGCTTGCGTCAAAGTTAAAGGCCTCAAGAAACATCTGAGTGCAGATTTCTCAGACATTTTCCTATTAGTAGAATTTAGTAGATCATCATCATCACTCTGGGTTTTTTTTTCCTTTCAGCTTCATATACAATGTCTATGTTTCTCCACTTTTTCTCCTAATGTTCCTCATCTCCACACCAAAAGTTGCAAACTTTATGCTTTTCAGAAGAAGTATTGCACAAAAGCATTAGAGTTAAAAAAAGTCATTATTTCTGATACAGTTAATAAAGCAGATTGAAAAGTGCTCAGGCTGCATATCAACTTCCCTAGATCAATTGATTCCCTGCTTGCTTCTATACTCTTCCTGATTTGAGCAGTCAGAAATCTTTCCTAGTGTTTTTAGCTCTGGGAAGTCATAAAATCTGATTCATATATCCTTAATCCTTCTCTTTGCTGGGCAAAATGAAATAGGCTTACCTTGAGATCATAAATTGTTAATCCCATTCCCTGTAGTTGTTAACAGTGAGTCTCTGTTTACAATTGGATTAGCCACAGGTAAGACAGTCATATGTCAGATATTACAAGGATCTAGGGTCTTGTGTTCACCTGTCACCGATTTTTATGGTGTTGTAAAGGGCATAATGCAAAAATAATGCATAGAGAATAGAACCTCATCATACCAGGGTACCTCTTAAAGCATAAAAGTAGCATCCTCGTCTACAGCAAACTTGCCTGAAGTAGTATTTTGTTTTTTCTTTTTTAAACTGTCCAGTAATTAAGTGTGAGGACCACCGAGTCTCTATTCTCGTCCTTGCAATATGCCTTGTTTGCATCTGTAATAAAATTTAGACGAGCAGTCTAGGCCTCACTCAGTGAACTGCTATATCACCCATAATGATGATTAGCAAGGAAAGAGTCAGATCCACTAAAAATGACCAAAACTTTTGGTACAATTAAGAAAACATTAAACGTTTTGAAATATTTGGGAAAATTCTGCTAATTATTTTATTTTTAAAAGCCAGTACAGCTTTTTAGCTGTTATTGAGAGCAGAAAGGGAAACTCAAAGCCTATGGTGACACTATTTAATTTAGAAGTTAGCACTCAGAATTTAATGCACTTACAAAGGCATAACTCGTGGGAGAATTTGGCTCTTTGAGGTCTTTGCTTTGGTGATACTCAGTTTAGAAAGAAAGCAGCTGCCAGCACACAGAGAGTGGTTCCAACCATTATGTTTTAAAGATATTAAAGTATGATATTGCAGTACTAAAAGACTTCAAATATATCAGAGTAAAGCATTGCAAAAAGAATGGAAGATGTTGCATAAACTGTTGATAGAGTAGGAATTTATAGCAGATTATGTGTATTTATTCCCTGAATATTGCTAGATTTTTTTCTATGCAGAAAATCAGTAACTATCTGGCTTCGTAATTATAGCTTTTAATGTAAGAACAAGGGGACAGTAGAATTAAAAGGTAAAAAAATAAAAATTAAGCAGATTAAGCACATGATTTCTCAAACAGTTTTTACTTTCTCACTTCCTAATTATATTAAATTTCCTTCATGCTTGCATTAATCTGTAGAATTCATTGGCATGTGAATAGCTGACATTCAAAAAAAGTTTTCTGTATGTGTGGATATTTGCAGTATAAATTATTTGACTCACAAAGCAATAGTGGTTAGGCTGGAGAAGTTTGGCGCATGGGCTAATCTGTTCTGCCTTTCTACAGACAAAGCTGACAAGTAGAGGGAAAGCAATGTATAAATATACCGTATGTTAATTTAAAGACTAGAAAAATTTAAGATGTATAATTTAAAAACTTATAGATGTAGTTCTATAAGAAAACTTATATCATTCATTAATATGTTTGTATATAGGAAGATGAAATAAAAACACACAAAAAATGATTCTAAGTACAAGGTAGAGTTGGAAGAGCTGCCTTGTAGTTATTGACATTTAGGAGGACCTGGAACATCTGGTTCCTTATCTTTGTATTTAAATATTTGGATAAAATAATAGAGGCAGATGTGTCTATCATGAAGAACAAATCCCTCTGAGGATATTTTGCTTTCAAAAGGCGTCCGGACATGTTGAAATACATATTCTCATAGGACCCGTGTTATTCAAAAAAAAAAAAAAGGTTGCAAATTTCATGGCCTTGTCATGGTAAAAATGACAGATTTCATGGGTTAACACACATTTAAAAAAATATTAAAATGCAATTATCTATGTTGTTTAAGCAAACGATTATCAAAGATTGTACAAGCCTTCTCAAGGATAAAAATGAATACAAATTAACATCTCTTTCAACTTGTGTTTCATTAATTCTTCATATTGTTGCAGTGCCAAGTTACGTTCTCACCCAATTGCGTTTGGCTGCATACAGTAGAGCAGCTCCTCAATTGGTGTACATCTGTTGACTTCAGGGGAATTATGCTGATATGGCTCAGTGGAAGATATTGTCTGGGTTATTTATATGACAAATCTAGACTTCATTGCATTTCACAGTCTTCTTAAAATCAAAATGAAACAAATGTTAACCCAATTATTTCTTTCTGCACGTGCTTCTTCAGCTGTTTGTCAGTGGGATGAAGGCACCTGATTCCCAAATACCTGTCTGTATCACTGGAGTTAGAAAGTAATTGCACTTTTCTGAAATACAAGAAAGGTCACTGAAATCATTTACTTTATCAACATTATTCTACATCTATTCCGGGCACTTTTGTTTAATTTCCATTTCATGCTTAGCAAATCTGTGGTAAATTCATACCAAGTGAAATGATTTTATGTTAAAAGGCTTGCTTTCCAAGTCTCTCTGCCATAATAATTAAAATAATGCTTTAATCATTTCTATTTTATAGTCTTTCATCCTGGAGGACCTCAAAGCACTTCTCTTATTTTGGTAGTAATGACTGAAGTGAGGAGAATAGGTATGTGATGATAGTTTGTCATCTTCCAGTATTGTAGATTTCTTGTCTGTAGAGATGTGGCTGGAAAATGAAGGCAGTAGGTAATTATCACAGCCAAAACTGTGATAGCAGTGTGTAAATAGCTGAATCATCTGTTGAAAATACTTGTTTTATGGAGCAAAATGTAACTTCAATTCTGTGTATTACTAGAGCATATAAGAGTTTATTAATAAGCACTGCCTTTGCTGCTCCAAGCAGGACCAAGGATTGAGAATCTATGGTCAAGACATAGCTGTGCCTTGCTGTCCATCTGCATCCCTGCCTGAGGATCACCTGGCCCCCAAGCTTTGTGCCTATGGACCAAGAGGTATCATAGAATCATAGAATGCCGAAGGTTGGAAGGGACCTCAGAGGTCATCGAGTCCAACCCCCCTGCTCACGCAGGGTCACCTAGAGCACGTGGCACAGGGCTGCATCCAAGC
>NW_020455588.1:4116627-4375206 GCF_003342845.1 Nothoprocta perdicaria
CAGGTGGCCTGTAGCAGACACCCACCACAGTGTCTCCCACGTTGGCCTGCCCTTTAACCCTTACCCACAAGCTCTCCACCCCCTTATCATCCACTCCCAGGTTGAGCGCCACCTGGCCCCCAAGCTTTGTGCCTATGGACCAAGAGGTAGGAAGTGCTAACAGGACTCTTAGAGAACTGCCCTATTGCCAGACCTGGAGACAGCCAGACAACCCTTCCCAAACTTTATTTATTTATTCATTTTTAATTCTTTTTCTTTTGAAAATACTGTAGGATGTGTGTTTATTCCTATGTTTTCAAGTCATATCTTCCACAGTGCTTTTGCTGGAAGTAATTGCTGCCTGCGTATAGTTTCCTGGAAAGCAGGAAACTACCAGCAATACACTGCTTCCTTTTGGTTTTTGCATTAGTTCCTATCCTTGCAAAGATTTTAGATAGCTGTCTTCAATAAAGTGTGAGGTCAGACAAGCTAGAGCTGTCAGTGATAATTCTTCCAGCTCTGTGTTTCCCCCTTCCCCACCTTTTCTTTAGGCCTGGTGTTATTCTGGACAGTGAGTGGATGAAATTCATTGTCAATTCAAAGACTAATCCTTTTGCAGAATGTCTCCTGTCTTCAAAAAGGATGATCTCTTTTCTAAGTGGTGGATCAGCATGCACATATCACTTCTCAGGTCTTATGTATGACCATGAACTTTCCAATGACGCTTCTGTGACCTTTATTCTGCAGTGATGTTTTCTGCTTTTCACGTGCAGCTGTCCTTCTTTTGCTTTCAAGATCGATGAGAACGTCAAACAGAAGAAAAAACAGTCCTCAGTTCCCCAAGCAAATGAAAATGTCATCTCTGTATTGAGTTCTTGTGCCAGCAGGGAGTAAAAATTACCAGTTGTGCCAATGGAACCTTGAAATATTCAGTTTCAGTCCAGAAGCTTGCCTAAGACCTTTCCGAATTGTCTTTCAGCATCATCATTTTCTCACTCAGAATAGTTTTATTCTAGTATATCACTGACCTCCTTGAATTATTCCTCATTTATAATTATACAAGATAAATTGGAACCACATGGTACTTAGCAGGGTTGAAAACCATGCAAGATGTTGTTGTTATTGTTCAATTCACACCTGTTTTTAGCATGAAGCAGAAATAGGTATTTCAAGACTTCTATTTCTGAAGCTGACTGAGGTGGAAAGCTCAAAGCTCTTAAGATATGAAAATTCTTTCAAAAACATACTGGAGTGTTTCAATAAAAAAGACAAACTAAAAATCTTTACTGAGGGCTTGGTGAGTTTCTGCTTTTTCTTAACACATTTCAGTTCTGTCACTTCAGCCTCAGGCCTGTAAAGGGCCATCATTTAAATCCCTTGTTTTCTCTTTAAATGCACAAACGTTGTGTTTGGCTGGACCAACCTCATAATATTTTCATGTTGCAAAACCTCAAATATCAAATATCTAAGAAGGTTTAAATGCTACTATTGCGTTGTTCTTGCTTGCCTTTTGTTTTGTTTAAAACTCCTCGTCCAAATCATTGATTGGGCTACAAGGAGACAGAGCAACAATCAGATGTTCTTTGGATCCTTTTGTTGTTATTTCTGGATCTGCTTTGTCAAGGAAGGAAAGACAAAAGAACATGAAGTTCTTTTGAACTTCTTTCTTCTGAACATGAACAGTTCAAACATCTCCAGCTAATGTAAAGATGAGTAACAGTGATATAGCCCCCCAGTGACACCTTTGGCATTGGCCCATAACACCGATAGACCACAGAGTGACAGAAAGAAACAAGAGGAACAAGAAAGGAGTGTGCAAAGGAGATGGGAGGAATGATCCAATAAATTCTCAGCTAAGTTCCTTCCTCAATTTCCATAAAGCACACTCCCTGTGGTGAACACCTGGCAGGCCATTGGCTTTTGCTACTTTCTGTTATTAAAAATCTGAAGGAGAGAGAAATCTGCACATTTACATTTGTGGGATTTACTCTAAGCCCTTGAATGTATGTATTTATTTACTTGAAAAATTTAATCTGTCATGTCAGCCTTTAACATGTAGCACAAGCTATAGCAGGGAATCTTGGCTGTGTAATTCATTTTCTTCTTACAAGGTTAATAAGCAGTGCAGTTAAGAACAGGACAGCCTGTTGTCATTTCTCTAGTCATTAGAATTCTTGTTGCTGCTAAGTGTGAAACAGCAGAAAAGCTGCCTGCTTCTCCTGAGAGGGCAGAAAAAAATAAAAAAAGCTGATAATTCCTTGCTGGTCCACAGGCTCATATTTGTTTAGAATTTGCTCAACTACTCCTTTCAACAAGAACTATTTCTTTCAACAAGAACTTGAATATACAAACTGTCTACTTATACATTTTTTTTTCAGTGATCCATTGAAAAGATAGGAATGAAATCCATTGAGAAGATAAAAATAATTGCTTTATTTGCAGAGCTGCTTCAGTGTGTATCATTTCACAGGGATGTCTTTTCTCCCCCCTCCTACCCTGTTCCTGTGCAAGATGTAATGTATGCTTTCAGAAGTAAACATTTCACATTCTATCATCAAAGTTGTATTCTTCCATATTAGTCTAGGAGGCATTTGGTAGCTCCTTGTTAAGATGATTATCGGGGATCTACAGAATTTGCTTCTGGGTGTGAGATAAACTAACAGAAGGAGAATTATACAGGATGAAGTTGCACAACTCTTCATATCTCATCTGCGAGACATGCAGTATAGAAATGATAATCCTTTGGAGATAGAGCAATTCTCTCTGTTTGAAGGATCTCTTGGCTGTGGAAGCAATGATGCTTCGCAGCATGAGAAGCTCTAAGGCAGGAATTTGGAATTTGGGAATGGGCCTAAGCTAAAGGAGACATGGATGGATTTTTCCTGCTCCCTTTTTTTTTTTTTTTTCTTTTTTTTCTTTTTTTTTTCTCCTGTGAGTTCAGGGGCTGGTGTAGGAACAGGTGGAATGGAAAGAAGGATAATTACCATCTATCGCATTTCTCTCTTCTCTAGCAGGATTGTTTAGACTATATCCTGGATTCTGGGTTTGAACATTTACCATTTGCTCATTCTGTGTGTCTTGAGCTAATTACTTGCCTTAACAATGGGGATAACAGTATTCTCAGATTCCCTTTGGTTTGAGCCTTATATGACCTATGGGGCTCCCAAAAGTAACTTAATAGATTCTCACTTACGTAGAACAATTGGAAAAATGCCAGTGCTACTAACCACTGTCCTTATCACCAAGTCCTGGTGTAAGTAGAATATCTATTGTTTGTTTAGGACTATTGTTATTGTTAGGACTTGTTAGGACCTGTTAGGAACTTGTTAGGACTTGTCTTTAAGGAACCTCTGTGGATGCTTCTTTCTCTTCTAGATTCATGTTTAAGAATGGCAATGTTGGCATTTTTCAGATGTGTAATTATTCAACTTAGGTCCTTTGATTGCTTAGCCTGGTATTCAAGATGACAGAATTGCATTTCTTGAATGCTCCAGACTTGATGTTTTAGTTCTGGGAGGTTGCTTTCACTGTGCCTCAATTCTCGCCCAGATTGGGTCAATAGCATTTCTCTGTCTTCCTGTCTTCTGAAAACAAGGTAAAGACTTAAAATAATCAAAAAGCATTTATGCCTATGTTTAGAGTTAGCAAAACAGATTTTTTTTTTTTTTATCCGCATTTTCTTTTCACTAGTTTCCCTGTATCTGAAACGTGTGCTTGGAAGAGCTGTGACTGTGACACAGTGGTTGTGAAAATCAGAGTAATTTTGGATCCTGTTCTTCTGGTGAGCTGTGGAACCTGTGGTCATGTATGTGATTGTTGCAGTTAGTGCTGGGGCCTAGAAGATACTGCTCTAAAGAAAAAGCAGAGTTGCAGAGATTTTCCAAGGTAGATTTGCATAGATTTGCATTTTTTCTTTATATTCTCTTGACTTGCTTTAGTTATTGCTACTGTACTTGCTCTTACTGTATACCTTGCTATAGAAAAAAGTCTTAAAGTCTGCATTCCTCATGGCTGCATTCCTCATTTCTGCTTGGCTTTGCAACAAAGTAGAGTGATTTATACTCATCCTTAATTTATGTGAGTGCAAAATTCAAGAATAAATGTGGTGGATAGATCTTATAGAAAACATATTGTGAGGTAAATTATCCAAATGAAACAGGAAATCTGTAGTGGAGTACAGGGTAAAGTTCATATCTTCTGACACTGGAGTTTGTTTTTACTGCAGCTTCATCTGTTTCTTTTCGATCAAAGGAAAATGGGAGAACAAGGAAGCAAGAGGGTTCTGAGAAAGCTGTTAAGACAGTAACAAGCTTGATCATACAAAGAAAAGCCAAAGAGTCTAAGAAGCTAGAAAATAATTTCTTTAAGAAAAAGATATGCAAATAGATTCTGAGTAGAATCTATGTGGAGGTTTTCTTCCCTTTATTATCTCTCACTGGTTTCAATTACACTATAAGATTTTCAGCTGTCTCCGTTGTCTAATGCATACTTTCAGCACCTATTTTAATATTCTTTCAAGCTGTTTACATTATCACTCCCTTATTTTAAAACTTTCTTCTTAGCCTTTTGATCTACTCATTGATGCATTACCTTCTCATCCCTTTTGTGCTTCTTCTTTTGTGCTACTTGACTTTATTTCCTCCTAATACATGTCTTTCTCTTCTCGTTCCTTCTCTTATCTTCGAATTTATACTGTATTTTTTTTCCCTTTGTTTGGTCTTGTTGTTTTTCCCTTCCTTCTTTCTCTCTCTTTCTCCTTCCCCTGAAAATGTCCATGATCACAACAGTCTCCTTTAATTTCTTTTTCCATTTCTAGTGTGTATTTTGTTACTGGCCTTATCCTTTCTTTTTTTGTTGTAGTTGTTTTTTGTTTTTCTTTTGTAGCTGACACATGTACACAGCACCTGCTTTATTTCAGGATTTTAACTCAGTCAACTCTAAAAGACATGTTTTACTCTGGTGAAAAAAAATAAACAGCAGAAGAATTATAGGAAATCAAGTGCACTTTCTGGATGAGGAGCTTCAGTAATTGAATTGTTACGTGGCCACTAGGTGAAGGGACGGAATACAAAGTGCCTCAAATAGAACTAAGTGGAATTATAGAGTTGGTTAAATTGGATTTGAAGACTTAGCTAGTGACTAAAACCTGGAACATGTGAAAAGTTATCCCTCTGAACTACCTGAAATAATTAATGTCATGTTCTAATGCTAAGTTTTAACACATGAGATTTGCCAACTAAGGGGAAATATTCCTGGAGCACTCTCTCGGATGACCATCTGTAGCAGAAGATAAATGCATACAGGGATGTTGCTATTTAAGTGTGGGTTGTCTTACAAAGATACTTTTCAGACTCGAGATAAGAGAATATGGTGAGCAGCTGCACTTAGAAGGCAATTTGATCCCCTTTCCCTGAAAAAAAAAATGAGACAGTGAAGATACTATAAAAATATACAAGAAAGGGTTAGAAATAAGTTCAGCCTTATAGATAACACTCCCATCCTTGTTACGAAGCAAGGCATTAGGTTCACTGAACAGAAAACCTAAATGCAGTGCATAAAGGAATCAAAGCATGCGTGCTGAAGGCAGTTCCAGGGTCATTCTGTAAGTTTTCATTTTATTTTTTCTTTTGAGAAATATATCTAGACTTCCTTGTTGGATGTTTTTGTTATACTCACGTATATGTGGAGGAAATATATTGTGACATAACCTAGGATATAGCTAGGATCCAAAAGGTGAAGAGCTCAGGATGCTAAGCTCCAAATGAATAGCTAGCCACTTTTATGCTGAAACCATATGATGTCTATAGATCTTTCTAGATAAGTAGATCCAGGTGGGAGAGAGCTTTTGAGGTTGTTTCATCTGCACAGCTTTTGTGTATAATAGCCTAGATTCTGCAGCCTGTTGCATACAGAGGATCCTTTCATCCATATAATTAGGAGAAACGCCAGACCAGAAAGCCTGATAGCAAGTGCTTGAACAGCTATGTCCTTTACTATGCAACACAGGGAAAATATAAGGCAAGCAACATAGCAAGACTCTGTTAGTTGCAGTGACATTCTTATTAAGGTATGCTAGTAATAATTTGAATGGATACAGAACAGTTTTGTTATATATATTTTTATATATATGTGTGTATATACACATTTTATACATGCACACACACACACATACAAAGAGCTATTGAAAGCAGTAGCCTTTCAAAAAGCTAGCAAAAAACAATCAGTTCAAATTCATTGTATGAAATGTCATTGAATGAAATGGGAGGGCTTTTTCTTTTTAACAAAAAAAAAAAAAAAGAAAGGCTCAAGGCTTTTTTCATGTGAATGATGAGGAAATAGTCAAAGTTGAAGAGCAGCGGTACATTCCACACATAGGTTCAGCTCGAGAGGTAATCTCAATGGAATCACAGTGGGAGTAACAATTTATAGCACAAAAGCTTTCACGCTCAAAGGATCCTTTTTCATTTATTTAAAGTTGTTAAATATTTCACAGCATTTGGAGAACATTCATTTTCCTGCACATCGTTGGGTCTTAACAGAGGTTATTAGGATGTGCGCTTGGAAAGAGACCTTTGTAAACTCCAGTATTTTGCCAGCTTCTCCGAGCTGGCAAGAATTGCTTTAAGCATTATGTTTATAATACAACTAATATAGCTTGCAAAACGGAGCATTTTCCTAGACAAAAGTTTGCTATTCAGATAACATATCAAAATATCTACCTGCATGGTACTTGCTGTGTTTATACGAAGGAAAGACAGTTCAGTGCAGGGTTTCCCAAAGCCATGCTTGCTTGGCTGCTCTCATGACACACGCAAAATCATGTTTTTGTCACAGCACTGTCAAGCAGCAATATGTGTGTTTGAGCCAAACAATATATTTCAGACCACATCCATTGCCTTACGTGGTAGTAGCAACTTCTCGGGAAGTTGTTTGGCATTTGATTGGTACCGACTTTCTGAGTGGCTATCTTGCACCTTGGTAAAGGGTAGTGGTTATTTTGGGTGACAGAGGAAGGAATACGTTGTTTTTTTACCACTATAAAGTGTTTTGCTTAGTATCACGAACTGGGAACCACCATTTGATGATATTTGGGCTTTTGGATAGGTCACTGGCTGATTTAAAGGGATCTAGAGTTTAATTCATAGCTTTTACCTATGTCTTTCACAGCTTTTCACCACTGGGTTAGGGTAAGGGCCAGGACCAGGTGCCTCGATTTCTGTTTTCTAAAATGGAGACAGTCCTTCAGAAGGCATTGGGAGACAAGATCTCTTAATGACTATCAAGTATGAAAGAATTAACTGGTTATTTATCTTTTTTAAAAAAAAAGTTGTAAATACAAAATGAGTAATTTCCACATTCAGTTGGTATCACAGAAAGACAGGGCTTCAAGAGATCTTTTTTAGATGGCTAGGGCATTTGTATTTGTAATATTTTCCATTAATTTATTTATTTGAAACGGAGATAACTTATAGAATATAAGGCAGTCATATTCTCTTGAGTCTCAGGGTGCCCTCTGTGGATTTGCTCAAGGATTTGTGTCAGTAGTCCTGCATGTGTTTGGCTTGCATATCTTGTCCAGGACCCGGGACACTTTGGCTCTGGAAATCCTTCACTGCAGCCTAACTGAAGAACATAGCTCTGGCCATGCTACAGTTATAGAAATGGAGTGTGATCAAGAACATGTTGGCATGATGAAGAGCAAAACATTAAATCATTCTGAGCTGAGTTAGAGAGAAAACTACTACAGAATGATCCTGTTGCTGACACACACGCTCATTTCTACTGACAAATTAAAGGAGTCAGTTCAGAGAGAGAGCGAGCAAATATACAACACAGCTCCTATTTTCCCAATTACTTCCTCCCATGTAAGGGAAAAATAAAATAGGTGTAAAAGGCTTGGCTGCTGAAAGGTCCATTCAGTGCCTGATCACGCACTAGGCTCCTTGCTCTCAGAGTGCATGTTCAGGCATAATCGAAGAAGACAATAGCTTTTCTCTGTTTTTATAAAAGCTCATATTTTGTTTTTATGTTCAGAGTATTGCGGCTGATGAGACGGGCTCAGGAAGAGAAGCAGATATATCAGCATAAGCCTTGGGCAGGCAGACATGAAGTGTGAATTAAGCACAGGTGCTAAAGGTGAAGAGCTAATGAAATACAAACTGCTGCAATGTCCATCTTCCTCGTCCAACTCTTTAATTGCAGAGGGTTATGCATGATCCATATTTTGAGTCAAGTGGGCACTAGGAATGCAAGTTGGTAGAGTAGGTGACAGCTGTTAAAAAAATCAGTAAAAATACCCCTGTCCCTTCACTATATATTATTTTGAAGTGCCTTGGAACATCATGTTACATGAAAAGTGCTGTGCTAATTGAAATTGCTATCTTCTCTCTTAATAACTGATTTGGAGAATCTCTTCTTTCAAGTGGCAGAAAAAGAGGAGGAGGAGGAAAAGAAGATCAGCCTCTTACTTACCCCAGTCGAAAAATCAGGGAAAGGTAGCTAGAGAGTTCTCTGGGAATGCTCTGGGAGAACATATAATTATGATGAAGCCGGAGACTGCAGACATGATCTCAATTTGCTAGGTTCTTTTTCAAGAGCTGTGAGTTCAAATACAAAGAGCGGCCAAGGCCAGTTCTAAGGACAGAAGCCCTTATGGGGTGTTATGGCATAGCCGACAATTTCAGAGTTGTCATCTCTCTGTGGTTGTGTGTGGCTGGTACCGAAAGATCTCACAAGAGAAATGCTACGTGGTAAGTGCTGCAGAGGCGCGATAGCGATCTGGAAGGCCCGTGCCTTCATTTGTAACCAGGATGGTCTCAGGATGAGATCTTTCTTCTCTTTGCATTTATAAATTGTTTGGTGAGTTAAGTGACAGAGAAGAGAGGAAGTGATATGGATATATGCTCCGGATGGGCAGTTTATTAGGAAATTTAATTTAATTGAAGCAGTAAAAGAGGAGGCGGTTTATATTTTTATTTATTTTTAAAGAGCATTAACAGCAACATTATCAATTTATCTCCAGGTGTCATCTTTCCTGTTCTTTGTCTTCTTTCTTCTGAGCTACTAAAATTGGACAGATAGTAGGAATTTTCTCAAGCATTTTAATTTGGTTGTGGTACTCAGAGGTTGCCCTCTAGATGAGAGGATCATATGCAGAAAATATCAATCCAAAATATTGGGAGGAAAACAGAAAATAAGATGATCATTCACCTTAATTATATTTGACTTCAATTAAACTGAAGTATAAAAGATTATAACTTCCTCTTAGCTTCCTACATGGGGCCATGTATACCCATCATGGCCTGCACAAACTTCTTGCTTATTTTGTGTCCAATTATTACCAAAGAAAATCTGTTCTCTGGAACTGAGTGCTTGATAAGGGACATTCTTTAGAACCACATCAGAATTTTCTGATGTGCTAGTGCTGCTGTAGTTCAGGTTCTGGGTGGCCTTGTACCAACTATCTAGTTAAGTTATCTTCATTTGTCAGAAAAGTGCAATGCAATCTATTTAGCAATCCATTTAGCAATCTATTCAGCAATGTATTAGCAATTGCATGGGATGGTAATTAAATAATGATAATAATAAATCATGATAATGTTCTATCAGATAAAGAGCTTGTAGGTGTTCAGGAAAGTAATTCGTGATTCCAAAGCTCTGGAAAAATATGTGTCTGTTCAGCTTTTACTGTTTCCATTTAGAGGAAGCACAAGAAAGATGATATGCAGATAAAAGCACAGCTCATCCAATCCGTCCAATATCTGTACTGTAGCAAAAAACAAATGATCAACAAAAGAGATTCAGTGTGTGAATGTCTTAGTTTAGAAAGTATTAGAATAAATTTTGAACAATTCCAAATTTCATGTAGTATCCAGAGTGAGTATATTTGAACAATCGTCCATCTAAATATTGAAGTCCTCCTAGGAATTCAGTGAAATTAGGTGGTGATATGTGGACATGCATTTGGGCGAGATTATGGAACAAGAGTAGGGGAATATGTACGCACTGTACAGAAGAAATAACTTTTTTATTCATCTTTGTCCATGTCAGATATGCTCTACAATGATTTCCTCTTAATTCTCATTTCAGTGCAAGCTTAATAACCCTCAGGCTCAGTAAGGGGGTTGGTTCGTTAAATCTTCATGATAGAGAATGCGGCCTGGTGACTCACCTGGCCTCAGATCCTGTCTAATGACACTTTCATTTACCTTTGAGCAGCTGGTTATGACCAAAAGTCATGGTGATCTCAAGGTGTATGCTGATTCCCTCACCCGAGACCGTGATTGCGGGTGGTAAATAAGCACAATACTTTCTTGTCTGTGGCTCTCCGGTTGCTCTGTGCTTCCTTTGTCCTCTTCAAGTTGTAAGGATCTGAAATGGAGGAAGTTGACAACAGCTTTTGAATTACTGAAAAGTTAGATACCCTAACAACGCATTATATTCCTTAATAATTATATTTATAACCTTTTTAATTATATTTATCATAGTTTTTTGTGACACGATTTTGTTGGTGTGACATTTTTCTCCTTAGAAATACGTATATGTTGTTGTGCTGAACTCTGAAGAGTGTGATAGCATAGGGCAGGAATAATAGGAAGAATTTTTTCATGCATTTAAAGCTTGAGGAATAAAAATTGGTATATTCAGCACTGTAGTGACAGCGTGCAGGGAGCAGGGTTTATTGGCCACGAGTGAAGTTCGAATCAGGAAGTTAGAATCACTGGAGCAGGAAATCCAGGTTTCAGCTATGAAATAAGTGTTGGTGCAAATGATATGTCATATAAAACTAACATAATTTGGTACATTGTGTCTGAGGGAGGATTAAAACTTAGCATCTTTTGTCTGAGGAGCTTATGCCTTGATCCTCTGTAGAGCCACTTCCTCCTCCCCTTTTGCTCCCTTCCAGCTGAGAAGAATCACTGCTTTGAAGTTACAGTGGTATTAATTTACCCCATTTTTTTAATGCTTAGCTTTGTTATCTTGGCAGCTTTTCCTATATGAAGTGCATCAATCCTAGAGATGTACGTGCATTTAGAGGACTGCACATACAAAATACTTGGAGATGGCATGTAAAATATTATGTGATCATTTAGTTGCTAATAATAGATTTCCACAATACCATCCATAACATTTAACGTATAATTCTGCATTATCATTAAAGTTTCTTATTACATTTCTTCAGCTTATTTTCTTAAAAAATCAATAAAGAGTGATGGATGCACATAATACTTCCTTTAGGAATGACAGAGTTAAAGCTTCAAATAATCTGTCTGAAGAAAAGAGCCAGCAGCACTTAGAGACTTTTGATACCACTATAGGGTAGAGCTGTAAATTTCCATTGATTGATGCTGAGATCTTTTGGGTTTATGCATATTTTTTTCCTTTTTTTTTTTTTTTTTTTTTTATATATTGCAACATCCCAAAGTTTTGTCACAGGTTGAAAGTGCCTGAGTGATATATCTCATGATGAAGATTCACCCCCAAAGAATTCAGAACAAATTTTGAAAAATGATACCCTAGTTAAATCAATGTGGAGTGCGCAGTCTCCAATGATCTCAGATTTGAGAATTATTCCTACATCTTTTTTTTTTTTCTTTTTTCTTTTTTTCCCTTTGGTGACCCTTGAGGAGTATTACATCGTGTTTGAAAAATCTAAATAAGGATTGGGTTAGTATATCTATTTTTTTTTTAATTTTAAAGTAGGAGTGATAAAATTACCTTGGAGAACTTCCAATATAAATTTCTGCAAGGTTTGAGCTGTCTGAACCGTTGTCGCTGCTGAGGCTGGCTCTGTGCTGACTCAAAAGTCTTAGGGAGAGGTTCAGAGTAGAAGAGAGCAGTTTTTAGGCACCGATGATCTCTTTCAAACAAGGAAATATCTGAGTGTTAGTAATGGTGGGGTTGCCTCTCCTCAGCTAATATGCAAACACATTCCTTTTGTAAGCTGAACCAAACAGGCAGGAGGATTGGAGAGGGGCAGGGAGAGGGAGCCAAATCTCTCACACAGCTATATTTCATTTAGAAAAATAGGAACTGCATTGGGGAAGCACTAAATTTATGGAGTACTCTTTTAATAATATACTATACCAGGTTAGTTCCTGAGGTGATATATATTTCTCATATGCTTAATGTGAACTTGGGGACTCATTTATGCTTGGGGCCAAGTTAGTCATACCTACATCAATAGGGAGCAAAGTTTGTTACAGCTTCTGGCAAGAAACCTTCTGCTAACTTATATGCACTGTCAGCCCTCCGAGAGCATTTGAACCTTGTCGACTGTACCACAAAACCTGTCCTTGTGCTGGGTGACCTGCACTGCTCACTGTGTCAGGACTTTTACAAACACCAGCAGTCACCGTGTTTTTTTGAAAGGCAGGAGAAAAGGAGGCTGGGAGGGTTGTTACAATTGGTCCACTGATGAGGGGCCTGAATTTGCTTTCCGAAACTTCTTGGCTGAGCACTGAACATGAAAAGAAAAATATTATGGCTAAACCTTAAATATTTTAAGCAGGTTGTGTAGAACTCCTAGTGATAATATGTGACGTACTCACCTAAGCAATGTGCTGTTCTCGGTGGTGCTCTCCTTTTGTGTCTCGTGCTCCAAGAAAAACACCCCTGGTGTGGATTTGTTTGGGTGTGTTTTGGTGCTGTAGTAGCTGCAATGTGCAGATGCAGGAACAGACACCATGGGCTGTAGGGCTGAACCTGGCAGCTTGGGTTGCTCCTTCAGTACAGGGTCACACACAGCTTCCTAGTTTCCTTCTACTTGCACTATGTACTCTCCATGAAAAATAGTTAAATTTACAGTTACACTGTTTTCAGCCTTGTTTGGGAATAACGCAGCTAGTACGTGTGGATTCTCTGGTCGAGAATATCTTTCCTGAGCTTCCTGCTAGCAACCTGGCCTTGGTGCATGAGCTGTTCAAGTATCCGATAGTTTTTGCAAAGGAATATACCACAGGTTTTGAATTTGGGAAGCTTTCAGACTTGTGATTCTAAAGCAGCTTAGCATTTTGATAGACCAAAATGTTTTGAACATCTGGGGGAAAAATGGTGATCTTTTTATAAACTGTGTAAAATTATTAAACAACAGGCATAGACTGAAATGCCAGGTTATCTCCTCAAGTCCGTAATTCTCAAATGTGGCAGGATGAGCAAACAGCTGTGTGATATGTTTTATTCATAAATTTAGAAGTGTGCGAAAAGTGATAGCTCTACTTTCCTTGACATAATTACGATGCTTTGAAATGGCATTTTAAAAACGTACGCCGTGTAGTTTAAGGCAAATTGCAAATCCTTGTCTTTACGAAGTTTGAGAGCATTTCATTTAGAAGTTTCATGCGTTCCAGCTACTCTTAACTAAAAACAACATGTTACTTGATAGTGTTTTTGAGAAGCGCCCTGTTTTACACACAGAGCCCTGCACAGGGAGTGCCTCCCTCGCACTCGGGTTCCTGCACTGAGGAGGATTTCAGCTCTGCTCCCCTGGGTAACCTTTACAGCGGTGGCAGTGAGTAAAGTTCATCAAGTGCCTTTGGTGACTTGAATTGTCAGGAGGCAGCACGAGTGACTGATGCATTTCTTGGCCTCACCTTCCAGGGGGAGAAATCCCTTCCCCAAATCCCTTTCCAAACATAAGGCTTTCTAAGCTGTCAAAAGCTTACTTGGGAAACAAATCAAAGAAAGAAAGCAAAAAGTACAGGAACGTATACTCGATACTTTATTCAGATGAAAAGAATGCAGCTTTGTGTGAGTTTGTATGCAGTCTATTATGGGTGAAACCCCCAAGCCACGTGTCTTTAGGGCTGTATTTGGGCAATTAAAGACACTTACTTCAATCTGCTGTTTGACAAACAGTCTGTAAAATATATTTATAGGTTTAAGGATAAATATCACCTGAGAAGCACAGTAGCAAACACTGAATCCTGAAACTGTGACCAACTGTTCTGTTCTGTAAGCTGCAGGGAAAAATACATATTCCCTGAAATTTACTGGCTTCAGGTTGGAATTGAAAATTGTCTCGCTCCCAACCCGCAATCCTGTCTCCAAAGACCCTTGGAGCAGAATGGAGTTTGATTCCCAATTTTTCATCTAGATTATGTCCCATCTTGCTGCTCTGTGCCCAGTGAGCTTTCTGTTCAGTCCTGCTATTAAGTAGGGAAAATTGTTGAGGAGCATCATTTTCTGCACAGCACTTAAAAGCTAGTCTCTGTATCTGTCCCTCTAGGTGCCTGCAATGAGGCATCAATGTTTCATTTTTTTACCCTATACTTTTTTACTTTTTCCTCATCCCATTCTGACCTTTTATATTCTGTGCCTACAGAGAAAAAAAAAACCCCAAACTTAGATTATTCTATCAGGCAAAGCCTGAATTCAGCTTAAAAGCTCCAGATGGAAATCATATATATAATATACATATAAAAGAAAGTGTGAAACTAATATTTAAAGCCCTAGGACTGTTTTAAGAACACTTTTATTAGAAACACCTAAACCACAAATCTTTCCGTGTGCAAAAAAAGAGTAATTCATGTTCTAGGAGAAGAATGTGGATCTTTTTTTTGCTGTGATGCTGAGGAAAATTAAGTGTGAGAGATTGGAAAACTTAAGTCTGCAAGGTTAGTTAGTCTTAGGACTTAACATGCTTAAAAGTACATAGCAGTAAAAATAAACACATAAAAGCTACATTACAAAGAGTAACTTTGTATACTATAACTATAACTGTAACTATAACTAGACTTTTCTGTTCTGTGTAGTTAAGAGAACTGTCCTCTCCCCTGCCCCCTCTGATTATGTCTGTGATGCTCTTTCACGTGAATGGCCCTTGCAAGGATTAGAATTAGTACGCTGGGAAAAGGAAGATAAACTACTTTGGAACACAGAACTTGATTTTCTGAGTACTGCTCCAATTTCATTTTACTTATAGGCTTAGAAGAGTACTGCAGCCTTTGGTCATTAGTTTGCTTTGTAGAAAGGGCTTAAACTTGTATTTAAGCGCTTCTGTTTGACTCAGGGATCAAAAGAGATGATGCTGTTTTTTGACATGTTGTTATAATGCACTGCAGTGAATAAACACTGTGTTTCAAACCACAGCATGGAAAAGACGAAGTTTTCATCTCCATGTAAAGGCCTGGAAATCAGGAAACCACATCCTTTTATAAGCCAAAACGTATTTCTTTGGCTAAATGTTCAAGCTCAAATCAGTGAGGGCCAAGGTACTCAGCGTCATTAAAACTCAAAGGTGGCATTGCTAGGAATATGCAATTGCAGAAAGCTAGGAACTGCTGCTGCAGAGCAGGTGAGTTCTTCAATTAGTGTAGTTTCTTATCTCTGCCAGCAACCCATACAAAAAGCTTTAGAGGAAGTTTATCTACCAAGGGGAGTTATGCCTGAAGCATGAAGGTTGATCTTCTTTCCACATTTTTATTCTTACAAGGAGGAGGACGTTCTTTCTTATCATTAATTTAATGTCCAAATTTCTCCATGCTTCAGCTGATTTCTTGTGGGTGAAGCAATGTGGAATAGACTTTTCTACAGCTGCAGTTCCTGATTACTGGGAAGTGACCTCTATGTCTGTGTCCTGCACTTGCTCCTTACCCAGCACA
Organism: Nothoprocta perdicaria; assembly: GCF_003342845.1. Classification (NCBI taxonomy): domain Eukaryota; kingdom Metazoa; phylum Chordata; class Aves; order Tinamiformes; family Tinamidae; genus Nothoprocta; species Nothoprocta perdicaria. Next base: position 4,132,209 of record NW_020455588.1, read on the forward strand.
CAGACCAGGGAAACTGCAACAAAAAGGGCATTTATGTTCCCTAGTCTATTAGAAAAAGGAAGGGCCCAATAGGTAACACTTTATCCTGAGTTTTAGAGGCAGTCTGTCTTCCTTGCCTGACACAAGGCACCTTTTGAGACCCTATTTAGCTTGCCTGTGCCTCAACATGTCGTGGAGACATTGGCATTGCTGCATCTTGGAAGGATATTACAAGATTTAGTACAATAATAGTTAAAGAATGCAAGAAACTCATGCAGTCACAGTTATCACATGCCCTAATCAATGTAGATGTATACATAGTGCTCTGAGATGTTACTGGATATCATCATAGTTTTATATGACCATACTGTTTGCATTTGAAGTAAATAAGGATTAACCAAACATATAATCTGATGTCTTAATATCTCATGTGCTTGTCTGTAGCACTTCTACAGTAGGTAAGCATATATTAAGCCTATTAGAGCTAGATTTGTTTTTATGTTGTTTTATGTGTTTCTAGGCATACTTTATGTTTAAAAAGATACAGATCCTTCATAGTCACAGATAAAAACACTGGGGACTTTTATTTATAAAAGATACTTTAGTATTGCACTAATTAATGAAATTGCACCAATGACAGGAGAATTTAGGAGAAAGAGTTTTGTGCAAAGAATACATGAGTTGCATAACTACTTGTTTCCATAAAAACTGTTTTTGCAGGTGGAAAGGCAGATCACCTTTCCCCCAGTCAAACACTCCTTTTCAGCTCCACTGTGGGCAGCTTTCTCCAATACTCAGTCATTCAGTTATCAGGTCCCTGATGGCCCGTTAGACTTCAACCAAACCAACAGCTATAAAGAATCTTCTGTGTGAAGAATTAGGTTGAGCCTTTAACCTTCCCCATGAAAAGGACAACAAAGAAATGTTAGTACTCAGTAAAAGAAGGCAAGCTTAATTTACTGTTTCACTGTTAAATTTACATCACTTTTTCGTGAAAAAAAATGTGTTCTTCAATTATTTTTCTTTGGCAGGTTGAATAGTATGACCTTTGGCTCCACCCAATACTTAAAATTCCTATTACCTGTATACTTTATTTTTTGCACATTACAAAGCAACTGAGGTTTAGGCTGAAGTGCTAGACTTACGCATTTGAAATGGAACAGAGAAATTTAGGACTCTTAGAATACACATAAAAGGTTAACATCTCAAAAAATGTCTCCCAAAGGCATTCTCCCTCTTAAAGCTAAACTCTGTGGTTGTTTTGCTTTGATTATCTACAGCAGAATAGGTAACTGAGGATCTTAAAAAATGGTAAAATGGGTTTAGGGTGTTGATCTGACAAATAAAAATGGGAAAACTAAGTAGCTAGATCTCCTATGGTACTTACAACCTGACTTTAACTTCTGGATGTTGTTTAGTTTCCATATTGGCAGTATTTTTCTCCTAGATCATCTGTGGAGAATAAGATAAATGTATAATAATATTTTTTTTTCTGTGAAGGATAAGATCCAGATTGTATTTGGTACATATAGTTTATGTGAAGATGATTTATAGCTTGACCTTAGCAGTTTCATTGCAACCCATTAGCTGAAGTGAGGAGTTACCAAAACAAAATTCAGATTTTTGTGGATGAGTCTCATCTGGCACTTTCAATAAAAGTCTCAGAAAGGCTTTTTCTCTCATTTTAAGTTCATGTGAGTTCAAGGAGATGGGTTTGAGTGAGGCAACTCAAGATTTACTTTTATTTATATTTTGTTGTCTTAAAATTGTATTTCTGTGCACTCGGCACACATGAAAATTCTTAGACGGATAAATAGTTATTTGGAGAACCTTGTATGAGAGTATTTGAGAGTGGATATACATAGATAAAATGAGACCAAAGGAAGGATAAAAAAAAAAAAAATCTCCCCTCACATCAATATGCATTATTCTATTCTGCTGTGGAAATTAGATTTCTGAGGTGACACATACTAATATCTGTCTATGTAACATGTCTTTTGTCCAGATGCTGCTTTGCTAAATGTGGACCACAAAAAAGAATTTATGAAATGAATTTAATTAATCTCAAGAAAGTGAATAGCTGTTTGCCTGAATCACTGTCCTACTGTTAGATATGAGGTCTGTTATAAAAGGACAAATTTTCTTCACTGTTGCATTTTATACCAGGATTAACATGGAAGTGATAGGAATGTCTGTATGTTTGAATACATATACTTAATTTGCCAGTCTTAGTGCTGTTCTATTAATTGCCAGCATTACAGAGATTAAACCCGTATCATCTTCTAGCTTACTAACACTAAACTAACACTAAAAAATAAGTCAAATAAGGAGTCGTTTTCAGACAATCAAGGACCTGGTGTCTTTGGATAGGGCCAGTTTGCTTGGAGAAAAGTGTTTGTTTTAGGTCACAGAAGTTGAGAAAAGCATCCTTCAGTCTGGTTTGGAAAGACGGGGATAGCAGCTGTGCATCAGTGAGAAGCTTACTGCTCTTACAACCATTGCAGAGATTCCTAGGTGGCTTTAGGGAGGCAGAGTGCCACTTGCTGATTGTCCCCTGGCCACAGCAGCAGAACCTGCACGTTGGCCTTCAAGAAGGGATGTGCAAGATCTTGCTTTCCCTCTCCTCTGCTCTGAGATACTTCTGCTTTACAGAAGCAGAGTGTAGATATGGATACGTTAGGCAACATGATGCTTTTGATCGGCTTCCAGTTTATCTCAATATATCTTGCTTTAGCTAATATGTTGTTATATGATAAAATTGTGTGGCATTTTCTTTTAGAAAATGAAGTCCCACAGCCTTTCAGGAGACATATTGAATAGGACAGAACTTCTGGACTCCTTAGTCAACCATATGGAAAGGAGTACTTCTAGTCATGTTAGGCTGACTCTAAAATCAAAAAGGAAGACTAAGGAGATGAGACCAACTCACATGGGAGTTGCGGGGGTGTTAGCTAATGGCAATCTCTCTTCAATAGGGTTTGGGTATTTTTACTGATAAAACCAGAGACTGAAGTTAACTGAGTTACTCAAAGTATTCTCTTAGATGATTCAGCAATGATCTGAAAAGAGCTTGGTTAAATATGCAGTACATAAACAGCAACTCTGAAATATAATTAAGCTTTAAAAAATGCTGCCAATTGGTTCCAGATTATACATACTTGTTTGTAGATGTTTGGAGTCTGAGGTTTTGTTGGATATTTGAGCATAAATATTAAAGATGTGAAAAAGGAAGGCTAAACGGACAGAATGTAAAACTTAAAAGATAGAGACAAATTTATTGAGCAGTACACGACAAGTGTAATCATCAAATCAGCTGCACTGACCTGGCAGAGACATTCTACGCTGGCTAATGTCCTATTGAAAATACTGAGAAAGAGCAGAAAGCTTTGAAGCAATCCTCTGAATCCAATTTTAAGGATATTGCTGTTGCCCCAGCTGCATGACAAATGCAAAGCTCTCTCATAGAGAAATGAAGTGCACATGCGGTGCAAATCCAGAATATATTTAAAAAAAAATAACAGTTTTATTTTAATGAAAGTTATAACTGATTAATGGGTGTGTTTGAAAGATGGATGCAATTTAATATTTTATTTCTTTGTGCTTAGTGAAAAAAGACAAAGTGAATGCAAGATATTTAGAAGATATTGAATTGTTTTGTTTATCAGTCAGTTCTGACTGCTGTTGATACTGCAGTATTGCAAAGGTTATGAACAAAATATTTATTTCTTAACAGCAGAAAATATATTTAATATACCACAGGCATGAAAAAAGATTCTGTTTGTGTTATGCTGTTTTTGTTACTTTTAATGACAAGGAAATTGGAGGAAGTTTTTCTAACTTTTATATGTGAACTAGCCTTTTAGAAAGAGAATTTAATAGATTTCCCTGGAAGCAGACTAAGATTTTATTGGTGCCATGAGCAAAAGCAAAAGAAATCAGGCTAGATCCTGAGCTTGCACACATTTTATGGGAGGAGAGAAATTGGAATAAGCACAGTAAAGTCAGTTTACACATATTTTAAGGAAAAACTCAAGCTTTTGTCCTCCTATAGGTAGTTCTTTTCATAAAGTGAATGGCTTCAGTTTTGCCTTTTTTCTTTTTCCAAGTTTGGTTTGTGAAATATAGTGACACCAATCATTCCATAGCGCAGGGGAGAATGTGACCAACAGGAAATCATGATATCATGGTGAAAGATATAAAATAAGCAGCACACAATGACTTCACTGACAGCAAATATTATATTCTCTCCTCCCCACTGCCCCTGACCCCCCTCCAAAAAAAAAAAAAAAAAAGGTGAAAGCACAAATAAAGTTTGGCTACAGAACTGACATATTGGCTAGATATGAAAATATAAATTTATAGATGTAATTTGAAACCTATATTTCAAATAAGTCTCAAAGAAACCTGCCCTAACTACTATGTATTAGAAGCCTTGAATTTCATACACTACTGACTAGACTGCTTACAGCTTAGTTTGATGAAGACAAAAGTCAACACATCTTGATTTAACAAAAATGATGGAAAAAAATGACAAAAATTCAATGATAAAATATGAGAAACATACCATTTTATCAGAGTTAATTAAGCACCAGTAGTTAATTAAACAATTTAAAGAAATGACTGTGCTTTTAATTCTAACTTATATTCATGTGTCTTGTTACGTCTTTTGGCGTTGGTCAAAGAGCTTACCTTAAATTAGTACTTGCTAATGAGCTGTATTACTCTCCTGTATTTGATTGAACTAAAGTGTAGGTTTTTGGATGGCTCAGGGACAGTTATATTAACATTTTATCCATCTCTGTGGAGATAAGGATGAGAGAATTATTGCACAGCTCTGCTTGGAATTAATGCCCTAAACAGCTGAGCATCATACTGACATGATTGCCATCAATCATGGTCCTACTAGTCCTACAATCCTTAATTTCAGTGAGGCTCATTTTATGCATATGTACTTTCTTACAACAGAATGACATACTGTCTCTGCACGAGAACTGTGGTTAAAGGCATTGGTTATCTAGTTGTGAGTAAATACTGCTTTCTGGCTGATACAAAGAACCAGAAGCAGAAATCGATGCCTAAGTTACAAAGCTGAGAACAACCGCATGTACCTCAGGTATTTTAAATTTTGCAAATAGAAAGATCAACAATCCTGCACATTCCTACACCTATAGGAATGAAATGCAGTTATTTTACCTGCTCTACATCAATGCTAGAAAGAAGTGAGGAACCTCTGTGGCACCAAAGCAACATTTCCTATAAAATCCATCATTAACAGCAGGAGGCAAATTTCTGTCTTTGCTAATCAAGGCAATCTTGGATCAATTCCTTTAATTTGCTGAAATGGTTAATCTTTGGAGTTGCTTCAGAAAGTTTAAGTGGCTTAAACGGTCTCTGGAGTCAACCTGTAGTTTGTTTTTCCCCAAACAGGGCTTGTTTTGGTAAATATTCAAGTCTGTCTGCTATGTGTGCAATTGTAAGTAATTTTCTCGATAGTACTTATTGTATCTGGTCACTTTACGCTGAATGTATGCTATTATCATCGGTGCTGAAAAACAATTTAACTGTTGGATAGATTTGTTGCCTTTCTGTGATTCTGATTTCCACAGAAAGATGCGTGCTAAGTACCTTGTTTAATACCGATGCTTGCCTCCTAGTGTGAGCTACCAAAAATGGAGCAGTGCCTTAGGCACTTCGAGATGCAGCCGTCAGATTTATGGCTGCCTACGTAAGTAGATGCAGTAGTTCTGCAATGCTTTTCCTTCTAGAGTTGGGGTTATGTGAGGTAATTTTATCTAGCTTAACTTCTACTTCTGACTTTTTGGTCATAAAGTCAGAATTCTTGAGCAATTCTGACTAAGCTGTGGGTCTCTTACTGCATGTTATTTATCACTAAATGCAAGAAGTGGTGCCATCAGCAAGGTCTAAATCTCTGGGCACTCCAGCAGCTCTTTCATCCCTACAATTCCTAATTTCCACATCTGAAGTCTCAGGAAAATGTATCACCTTGAAGATTTCAGAAAATCTGGGTGTTTTCATAAAGGAGTACAGATTACCAGACCAGAAGCCCAAGGCCTTATTGAAAATTGATAAAATATAGAACATGGTATAAATAAAGATAGCTTAAGAATACATAGATTGAAACTATCTCAATTTTTTCTGTTATTGGCTCTTGTTGAGAATTGAGTTCACATGAACATAAAAAAGTGTTTCCTGCAAATGAATGGCAGCAGAGATGATATGAGTACTCCATGCATTATGTGCATACGAACTTTTTCTAGGAAATGCATGGATAATTCCTTGCTTCTTCTTTTCCCTGCACTTAATTCCATCGTTTATAGTTTACAACTGCCTTCAATATTTATTCTGAATTGATTTGCAGCCTCTATGTCTTGGTATTATTGTTGATTAGTTTTCTGATTGTTGCTTCAAGTTTCCTAAAGCAGACTTTCAACTTGTTGTGTACAGGCATTTCATTTAGCTTAAGATGGAAGGTACTTGTCTCTCCAATTGCTATTCAGAGCATGATGATACTGTTTCCATGCTTGTCTTCAATTTCTACTGTAGTTGCAGTTCAAGTCAACAAGACTTTCATGGTTTGGTGTAGAGCTTTTGCCACACTTGCCAGGATTGTTAATCAATACAACTTTTGCTTTTGTTGTTGTTTTAATCAATTTCTCAGATTTTCTCTGGCCTTTCCCTATCTTTTTGAAGACTCACTCTTTTATCCTTGCTCTTAGGTAACACTCAGTCTGTTACAAGCCCTAAAAGTGTTTGTCATTCTAGACGTGTGTCAGTTAACATATGTACAAATCTGTACCTAGAACATGGCTAAAGAAGGAACAATTAATTTGGAGACATTTGAATATAAGGTATTCAATAAATACTGGAAAATGCTTGGTACTTAAGTATTCCAGTGGATTGCCTATTCCATGGTCATCTGATGATGTTTTTTGTATAAAATAACTTAATTATTTGTAAGAAGGCTGAATAGTGTCAAGGCAACTTCAGCAGTTAGTATATTGAGTAGAATATTCAAAGAGCAGGTCCTAAAATGAATCAAATCAGAGTAGTGTTGATGAACATCACTTATACTATGAGTGCTTGTGTATTTATTATTAAAACGGTATCAGGACACATCATCCAATGTTTGTTTCAACAGTCTGAATGGAAAATGTTTAGGTAGAATTGACTTGTTGCTTAACTTTCTGCTCCTCCTTTAGAGTACTTCTGTGTTCTCACTTTGCATTTTTATTGCTTCATCTAAAATTTACATATATCACAAAATGTAGGGAGCAGTTAACTAAATATTATGCATGAACCTTAAATTTGTATCTCTTTATGTTTATTAAATGGCATCTTTTTTTTTTCTAGAATGAAAAAGATTTGGAAGAAAAGTCAGAGATTTGGTTCACACAGCTCATATTTCAGTAGTAATTATTATTTTTATTATTTATAGATTTTAAACATGATATCAGCTACTTATTCTGTTGTTGTTCATCTTGAAAACTTTTAGCTGTATTACATACGACTATCTGAATGTAGCTGATTATCTACTTAGAAGTTTTCTATTCCTTTAATTATATGAACTATATATTTATTAATCATGAGACATTTGCAACATCAGGCCATTTTGCCAATTAAAGTGTCATGATTTAAAGTAGGATAACTTCAACTACCCTTTCTTTTGTCAGACGTGTTCTGAAGAATATTTGACTTGAATTTAAATACCACAAAGAGCAAGTTAAACTGTCGTTTGAACAATTCCAGGGATGTGGAAAAGAAAAGAGAAATTTCAGCCCTAACAAACAGAAGCATAGAATGCAAAAGAAGTCTCACACCGATTACTTCTGACAACAGTATAAGGTAAATACTTATGAAAGTATATTTTGTTGATTAGGAACTATATTTTCTCAAAAATGACACCAAAAATCTGCTCTTAAACTTGGTTCTTCAAAGCTAAGAGTGCCTAAATATATAATCTACCAAGACTTCTGTGGTTCAAACTTCCGCTAGCAAATCATTATAAATTTATGGAAATGAAAAAGTGATAAATATATATAACATCTGGGCCATACTGTACTTGTGAGAATGGCGTATCTACAAGATTAAGGTTACATTTGGTTCATCTGTATGTAATTAAACAGAGTGCTTCAAGAATTCTGTTTTAAATTGAGCTTTACTTCTGCAAATTGCCTCCCCTGGAAACAAAGTGGGGAGCTTGAGGTATGAAGAAATATTGAACCATCTGTTGTTTGAGACAATACGTGATAGAGATGAAAATTGTTCACTTTTAGTTAACGTCAAGGAGAGGAGGGGGAATCGGACGTTGCTTGTTTAATTGAAATTGCGTTTTGTAAATATATTAGTTGTGTTGTATACTGTTTTATTAAAATAAGTGCACTGTAAACTATGTTCCTATCTTTAGGAGTTTTGTGATGGTTTTAAAGGGTTTCTTCAACTGAAAGCTGTCATTTGAAGTTATGATTCCTTTTTAAAGTCATTAGGAAAATGACTTTTTTTTTTTATTTCAGAAACTGAAGATGATGTAACAAAAAGACATTACAAACTGCTTTTTCCTCTCACCGCCACCTTGCCCCTACCTTAAGGTAAGGGCTTTATCTAGGCCCTTTTTTTTTTCATTTTCATCTCAGGTTTTAATATAAAACCCAGACATGTTGACCTTTAAATTGAAAATATCTGCTATGCTTTTAATTTCTACCCAGAGGAAAGCAAGATACCTCTAAGACAGGAAGAACAACCAACCTGGAAATAAATACTAAGGGTTGATTCTGAGCGTGTGTAAACAGTAGGTGCAACATTTCATATAGGAAGGATCTGTATTAGAGCAGCTTCAAGCTATTTGAAGCTTTTTTGGTTTTGTTTGAAGCTTTTTGTTTCTTCTAATGCAAAGTAATGAAGCATTCTTTAATAGAAATAAGCCATGACAGATGATACGTTAATAGGTTATTGGGGCTTCTCTCAAATGTATTCTCAGGAACAAGGCTGAAGTCTGACTGCTTTCAAATGTAAAATGCAGTGATATTCTGGTAGTGCACAAGCAAGCATGGCAAAATGCTGAGTAACTGTAAGTAGTGCTAAAATCTGTATTCTTCAAGTATGGACAGTGAGGTTCTGTAGCTGCCGAACTACATGCAGGACATGCAACCCAAAAGTTTCTTGTTCATGCTCCAAACGTATGACTACACCAACCTATATGGATTAATCTCAAAAAGTTGTCAAATCATCCCATAGATTTTGCTGTCCGTGTTTCTTTTGTCCACTAAACTAGTAAAGAAAAGACCAAACTTAATATTCAGCTTCTATTTTTCTTCAGATGATTCACTCATTTCCCTCCTCTTTCATGTGCAATGGGAGCTCACTGAAATACAGTTTTGCTCTGAAAGTACCACATGTCACTGGAAAATAATCAGCTGCTGGAAATGCTTGTTAGAAACATTCCCATAATCCGAATCTCCTTAACTGATGCAAATGGTTTGGTTAAAAGAAGTGGGAGTATGAGCTAGATTCAGAAAATACCTTAGGCCTTGTGGCATAGATCACTTTGATGCTTAACTCATTAGAAGCTTCCTGCTTATAATGTAATCCAAAACTCAGAAATACTCAAGTGAAAGACCTTCCTAACCAATGCATGGGGAGATTTGGGAGCTTTAGCATGCTGTTTTAAAACAGTTTAGCATTCTGAGCAGGGAGCTGTCTAGACATTGCAAATAAGAAATACTGAGTATATGTTAATGACTGCCACTATCTACATCCATTCTAAGTAATCCACCCTTAAAGAGAGGTGCCAATTCCACTTGCTTGAAGTGTGAAGCAGACATATATGCTCAGTCGAAGAGCTTCAACAGGAGGGAACTGTCTTGCCCAGAGGCACTTCTGCATATGTGAAGAGGTGATACTGTCAGCATTTGGGAAAGATAAGTTAAAAAATGCAGCTGCCTATGGTGTTTACAAGGCCTTTATAGTTAGCCAGGAGGATCATTGATTTGCAGGTATTTCAGTTCCCACTGTAAGCATCTGAGCCTTGATGATCTGGCCGCGGGTTATTTTCAACACCATTATAGAAAGCACAGCAGAGTGGAAGTTGGTTTCTCGGTGGGATGTTGTATTAGTCCATCTACTTTAGCAGGAAAATGAATATTAAGCAACCGTTATAACGGTTGACGTCTATTGGGTAATTATGCTATCACAAAGACACCGATTTTTCGTGCACTCCCCTCTCTGCACAGCTCGGTGTGCCTGGGAGAGCTAGAAGGAAAGAGATGCAGAGAAGATTGCCCCAAAATAGCAGTGGGCTCCTTTGAAATGCAAACCGAGGTTGCAGAGCCCTTGTTAGTGACATATCATTTTTCTTCAAACTTCTGAATTTTGGAGATTTCTGTTTCAGAAATTCTTTTCAGCTGTTAAAGGGCAAAAAGACTTTGAACCAAGGATTTGGTAGGTTAAAACCCTTTCCGTTCACTTTTTGCATATGCTGTTAAAATCCATAGGAAAATGTAATAAATAATGTTCTGAATGTGACTTTCAGATTGCAAGACCGATAAAAATAATAGCATTTTACCCTGAGATTGTATTCCCAAGATGCCTATTGCTTTCTTATTGCAGTTTCAATGTCCTTGTGTGTCTTATTAGGATGTCTGTTTTTTGCTGATCCCTGTAAACAAGGCATGTACAAAGCTACCCTGAGGGAAAACCTGAATTGCATATAGAAGTCACAGCCGGAGGCGAGAAGGTAATCTTCATATGTTAAAATGGGAACAAAATATGACGTAGCTGTGTTTTTAGTTGCAGATTTTAGTTAATCAAGGGTAAGTGGAAGGCTCTGGTCTCTTCTAATTGCACCTTAATTCAACAACAATTCTCTTACTTATGAAGGAAAAATATAACATAGCAGACTATGATCATGAAGGCAAGATGAAAGTAGTCTTAAAATCTTAAATTTTACTTCATTGTAGTAGAATATGCTCTTTCTAAGTGCTGTTTGACTGCTTTCTCCTGAGTGTGGAGCACAGAAGGGATAGTTACTGTTGCAGTAGTAACAGTGCTATGATGAACGACATAATAATGATGCTGCTCAGTGTCATTAACATTTGTGTGTAGTCCTTATGGCATATATTAATTTTATGTGTTATTGAATATATTAACAGCTTGTTTATGACCCACTTCACAAACACGGAAAAAGGTTAATTTCTCTATATTTCACCATCAATCTTTACTAAAAACTGAGAACTGTGTCTAAGGCATGTAATCACAGGCATAACAATAAAATCGAGGCCTTTTCTTGCTATTAAGCATTTCATTATTTTATCGGTTGATCTACTATTCCATGACACTTTTGACACTAACAAATATCTTAGCTGCGGTTTATTATGGAGCTTAGTGAAATACCTGGTGACTACGTACTGTATATGCTGGTTCAATGCCTGCAGTACTGGGAATAAAAGTTAGATCCTGAGTTACAAGAGATGCATTGAGTATGTGCTGAAGAATGTGCTTTGTGTGCGGTGTTTGAATTGAACTGGAAAAGCTCCCTCTATTATTGCTTTTTTTTTTTTTTTTTTTATTCCTTATGACTATTGTCACTTTTTTTTTTTTTTTCCCCCCCCCACAGGGAACTGCAAGACGTCTTCCTAACATTCTTTGTTTCATGAATTTCTCTTCATTTCTGGGGGATCTGGGTTAAGGATGTATCCCTGCTGAACAGCTGTCAGATTCTACTGCAGGTATTGCCAGGAAGCTCCTGGAATCTACACCAGCTATAATCACTTTAAAATCATTTTGAGGGACAGAGCTGAAGGCATGAAAAGCAGAAAAGCATCACATTTCTGATAAGCAGCTTCTTTCCCTCCCCCCGGCATCGTAATTTAATTCTTACATTTTCATTTTGAAAAATTAAACTTGTACATCAGGTACCACCCCCAGTGTAACTTCATTCTCTGTGCGAACTCATGAAATTCCAGAATTCACCATAAATTTATACTGGAGCTGTTAATTAGAAACAGGAGACCTGCACGGATACATTATGAGCTGAGAGACTGCACATCATAAACGCATATTAAATCCAAGTATTCACAGTAATCCAAGCTCCTTGGCAGCTATAGCCTCTCCTATCACAAGATTGTTTATGGAAGGCAGAAAAGGATAAGAGAGAAACTGCTGTTTTTTTCGTAATTGTCCAAAGTGAAAACCAAAGCATAAGGTTCTTATGGTGATGTAGTGGTTTGTCTTGCCATAATAAACTGATAACTGCTTATTTAAACTGAAAAAGCAGCTCTCCATAGGAAATTAAGAATGTAAAGAATACATGGGTTTAACATAGGAGCTCTCCTTCTCTAGGGAGCCGTGTTCTTTTTCCTTCTTTACCATCATTGGTTGCTTTCTCTTCTCAGTAGTACATAATAAAGGGAGCAGAGCAGACGTGAGAGCTGCCAGCCTTCAACAGGTGTTAAGGCACAAATGTTTAACAGTTGTTTTGCTTTGTGGGACCCAGCTGCTATTATTTGCTTCCCTTTTCCCACCCTGCGCTGCTATTTCAACACCCAGGAGTAAGTTCTTCACTTGTGAACAGCTGCTCTTTGAGTTTGCAAGGGTTAGTGGCTTACAGCTGTCTCTTCCTGCAAAGCAGATGGGCACGTGGGAACCAATTTGGGAAAGGAAGAGAGAAAAATAGCAGTAAAATGAAAATGTAAATATCATGAAGAAGTAGTTTTAAGTTAAGAGAGTTTGGAGAATAGAGAGCATGGTGCCTTTATGGAGTGTGTGTGTATGTGTGTGTGTGTGTATGTATGAGACATTAGATTTGCATGGAGGGTTTGAGGGTGTAGAACTGTATTCTGCATAGAGAGGCAAACTGTTGCCAGTCTCACTCCAACTGTTTCAGCAGAATATGATTAGTAAGTGTGGAATTGCTTTTCTCACTCTCCACTTTTAATTTTGACAGAGACGTGCAGCCTATTGCTAGGGTACAGCAAAGAGCATCGACCCGTGCAGTATGATAGTTCCTCCACCTCAGGTTTATCCTTGGGGATCTTGCAGACATCTCTTTCAGTACATGCAAGTGAGACAAGTCAGAGTATTTTATAGTATGTCTTTTAATGTGGAAAAAAAAGTAGAGAATATGTGGAATTCTGAAGATTGCAAAGGAATTGACCTTACTCTTCCTTCTATAGAGGCATAAGACACACAACTAGTCTTATCAGATCCCTTAGATCTCTTTTGCTTTCGACTACTGAAATAATCAAAATCCATCTCCGCTCAGGCAGTATGGCAGCCTCTACTTTTAACTGCAAACATAATTTAATTATTGGTGAGCATATGAGTATACTGCATCAATAATGTAATTCTTCTAAGATTACACCTAATACTGGTTCTGAGAATTAAGCCATCAAAAACCGCTGTTTGGTATCCCCTGTCAGGTATAAATTTTCCTGCATATGCAAGAATACAAAAGAAAATATGTTTAACTGTATTTATACACTGTCTTTATTGCTTCATAAATATCTAGCTAATGGTAAATAAATTGCAGAGCTACACAGAATTTCTACAGAAAAGGCAAAACGCTTTACACTTCCCTGAAGAAAGAGTCCAGGTTTTTGTCTTTTCACATTTTAGTTTCAAGCTGCCATGTTTGGAGAGATACCTAGTTTAACTTGTCTGGAAAGTGCTCCTCAGTGGGTTGTTGGGTGCTGCCAGCATCAGCTGGTCTTAATCTTTCAGCTACAGAGATCAATGCCAAGTCTCCTTGGCATACTACATGTTTCAGTAGACTTTGCAGGGTATATAAACTGGATGAATTTTGGTTTTATGTTTTTTTTTCACCTGAGGAAAAAAAAAGTGCATTTGTGAACATGCTTTCTGTAGAAGAATATTCCTGAGGTTTAATTGCATATAAAAATGCTAACATGCCTAATTTCCATGTCAGTGCTTTGCTGTATCACTTCCTTAACTTTTTTATTATTTAATGACACTTTTTTATTATTCAAGAAGTGATCTTTTACATAAATTAAAAGAAGGAAGCATAGCACAAACTAAACTATTTGTTCAGCCCTCCAAAACTGAAATACACCCTTTTTTCTAGCTCTTTTATCTCTTCTAGCTCTGTATTTATCATCCGATACTGTGGGCAGTATTTTTTTCCCTCTTACATATTTTTATGAGTTTTTAACCACGTGACATGAGTGTTCATTTCAAAGGGAATTCCCTTTGGTTTCAGAAAGATTGAAGAAGCAGTTTCAGAGCTTAATTGGTGAAATGGAAATCCTGTACTTTCTCAGTCAATTTTAACAAAGCAAAAAATTATTTTAATGATTCCTTTATCTACATAATCATTTGCGACCCAGCAGAAAAATTACATTCTTACCAAAGTTAAACTATCAGAGCAGGACAATCAACTTAAAGGAGGTCTCTGTTAAAAATGATTTAAAAAAAAAAGTCCTCTAGCTGCTTCAAAAATGTAAATTAAGCTTTACTAATCAGAGCGATGAAGTTCAGTATTCCCATAGGGTAAATCAGTTTCCAATGTTATAACCACTGTTGGGCCAAACTATAAAGAACTGCTCTGCAAGTTTCCTCAGAGTTATAATGCTCAGTGTGGAACCATTACTTTCAGTAAAACAGTTGTAACAGCTGAATTTCCTGTTACTGTCCCCAAAGGTGTGCTCTGTGCCGTATATATCAAACAGCATACACACCCATGTTCCTGATGATTTAATCTTGCCAAAGTTCATGCTATGGGAAAAGCTGGAAACTCCTCACCTAGAAGAGCTCTCAGGTCAAAATCTGATTTCAGCAGAAATCTGAGGACCTGAATGATGAAGACGATGGAGAAGAGTCTAGCTTCTTGGGACAAGGATTGCAGGAGAAAAGAGTAAGAGTGAATGTAAGAGTAAATGTAGAGTAAGGTGAAAAAAGTTAAGGAAACTGAAGGAAGTTGAAAAAATCAAGAATTCATGGGGCGTTGTTATAGTGTATTTTTCGACTTTCAAGAAGTTTGGGCTTAGCTTCTGGCCCTGCACCAAATAGTTGTGTGTTGTGCAAATTCTGTCCTTGTGCTGTCCCCCAGCTCTTGGTTGGTTTTGAGAATGGGCAAATGCCTGTGCACAGTTCTGGTTCTGTCATCTTGCAGTAGATATAGTAGAACATGAACAGCTTCTGAGAAGGACCAGAAAGATCAAAAGTAAGGCTGCTTGTAAGAAGAGTTAATGCTGGAAGAGTCTGGAAAGAAGATGACTTAAGAGAGAGAAACTAGAAGTCTACAAAATTATGAATAATGTGGAGAGGATAGTTAAAAATTACTTGCTTATTTTCTCTTCCAAATGTAATTGCATGCACCAAATGAAGGTAGTAGGAACCAGGTATTAAAAAAAACAGGAGGTGTTTCCTTAAGCAGCAGACAGTAAATGAGTGGAACGTAGAGGCAAAAGAAGGTTATGGATGCTAGACATTTATATGATTCTTCAGGGAGACTGGACAAATATTTGGAAGAAAAATACATATAGGATGTGAAATAGAAACTCTGCCTGAATCAGGAAATCCCAAAGTGACAATAGCTAAAAATGGGGAGAGTGTGTGAAAGAGGAATCATATATCAATGTGCTATTTTTTGCCCTTCCTGAGGCTGCTCTTTATTGAGAGTATCAGAAATTGGATATTGGATTAGATAGACCTTTTTTTTCCTGGTCTGGTGTTATGTTCTTACAGTGTGGGAAGGGAGAAAAGGGAAAGGGCACAGTAAATGGAGAAACTTGTAAAAAGTACAGTCATCTCATTAGGAGTGTAGGAGGACATGAGAACTGAACTGTAAGTGGGAAGAAGCAGAGTTGTGACAAACCTTAAAAGTGAGGACAAAAAGTTAGAACTTTCCTGCTAAGAGAAATTGGGATTTGGCTGCAAAAGAGGAACTAACTCAGTGTAAGTGTGGCAAGAAAATAGTATGCTTTTGACAGCAGTAAGTTTGATGTGCTGAAAAGGAGCAAATGGGGATGCAGAGGAGGATTGCTGCAACTGTGGTATATCATACACGCAAGGAAATCACTTTTTTGTAAGAGAAGATGGAGACCTTAAGTTGAACTGCTATCATGTTCCTTCCTGTTTAGAATGCTAGGTAGTGAGATCCAAAAGACACTTCTTGTGTTACTACTATGCATGTTTGATTTTGGCCTCATGATAGAATTAGGTCCTGCTGTACTTGCATGTAACACTAGAATTATGGCCAGTAATCCAAATGAAATCATTCTTGCTGGTTTCTTGGATAAAGAAAATAGGAAATACTGAGAGATACATACTGAAGTTGAAAAAAAAGTCAAATGCTAGTGATAGGCCTTTCTAGGGAGCCTTCAGCTTCTCTGATTCAGAAATGTGTTCATAAAGATTTCCATTATAATGGAAAAGTTAAAAATGCAGAGGACTTTATAAAAAAAAAAAAAAAAAAAAAGAGCAGAGAAAAAAAAAAAGATTCAGCAGCCTCAAATGCATTATTCTGGTGAAATGATATGCTGAGAATTAATACTGTTATTTCTCACTGTTAATTCACTGCTACTTAGCCAAATGGCTTTTGGGTTGGTGCGAAAAATCTTTTTACCAAAGAGGAAAATCAGGTAGCATCAGAGAATTAGTATGATATGAATGTACACATTTCATGGCAGTAACAAGAAATTTAACAGCTTTATTTTTGACTGGCATAATTTTTCAGGTTTTGTGAAGAAATAGAATGAACTTCTGTGCTTTAATATTGATGGTAACTAAAGATTTGAGTGCCAAAACTGAATTTAATACTTGTGTTGCTTCCAAAAAGTGTGCCAAAATTGACCTTTACTTCTGCCTTGAGGCTCTTATAGCTAAATAACCCTCAAACTGACTGACATCTTACAGTTTATCATTATTTTGTAAATACTTGTGTAAGCACTTTAAGTATCTACAAAAAGCATAAACCAGAAAACTGTAGTCCAGTGCATGTAGTTTTGTCTGGGTCAATAGTTTTAAAAGTAATTAAACAAAAATGCTTTTTTTTTTTTTCTTCTCTTTTCTGGACTTCTGGTTGATTGGCTCCGTTGAAACTGCAAGTGAATTCAGAAGTCACTGAGAGCTTGGTTCACTGCCAAAATAGTTTCAGGAAAGTTTTATTCTTTCTTTCAAATGTTCTTGATGATGTAAAAAGACATTAAGTTTGTGGCTTAATATTGGAGTTAATCTGCAGGTTTTTAGACTATTTATATCTCTGTAACAGCTTTATACATCTTATGCACTAATAAAATAGCTAATAACAGCCTGTCTCTTTGTTTGTGGACCTCACAGTAATAATTAAGGAATATATGCTTATGCTTTCCAGATAGTAACACTCAGTTATTATAACTAACTGCATGATGGCAATATAATACATTAATTTTTAATGGCGCTATACCAAATTTATATAAGCTTCTTGATTATCTGGAACTTAAAAGTTTTTGCAGTTGGTGCAAGTGCAGATGTCTTATGCAATCCCCTGTTCCTAGTGGGAATATAATTAATACAGAGCACCTTCCCAGTGACAGGAATCATAAACCTAATGAAAGTCAACCTATAAATAAGAAATAGTGTTGAAAAAATTCAAGAATATAGAGATTAAGTTTAGTTAAACATGTGGGTTCCCACCTTATTGTCTATATTTCCCCAATGCTTTCCATCTAGCTATGATTTTACTGGTTAGAAATTGAATAAATCCACCTAAAAATCATTGCCTGTTTTACACAAGAATGCACACATATTGGTAAAGCAATAATATAATTTGGAATCTGTGGAAGTTTTCTTCCAGTCCACACCTCATCTGTATTTTTTTTTTTTAATTAATACAAGAGCAATTTTCCTCTGGATGAGTAGCTCCCAGATCTCTTCATATTTAAAGATAGTTGCAGGATTGCAAATAGCCAACAAATCCATACTGTTTGCCAGTCATTCAACAGACTATTGATCACTGTTATTTCCAAAGAAGACAAAACTGAAGCCAACTAGATCTGATGTATAGAACTAGAATAAACTCTGAATCTTGGCAAATGGAGTATGATGTGAAGGTCTTCAGAGGAAATTGGTCAAGTATGTAGGTTACTTCCCCAAACCTGAAGAGGTTGTTACGTGTGGATGAGATTTAGCCAAATATGTGTACAGGTTTATTCATATATTTTTTTAAAATCCTTTTCAAGTCTTTATATGGTTCAGCTCTAATAATATAGTGGTAAAATACAAAAATAGAATGTGAGTATATATTTTTACTTTACTTGATCTTTGTAGTGTTTCATTCTCTTTATCACTAGCTAGTGTTACCTAGTACTTGCCAAATTCCCTTCATGCCAGGAGTTCTCAAAGTCTTTAAAAAGCTAATGTAGCAGAGAGGTTGCATTAGACCTCCTTTCATTCTATTCACAGTTGTGTAGACCACCCTCTTTCTGATTAATGGCACCTCTGCAGGGATTGCAGTAATTGGTTATATGAAAAATAATATCAGGAGTGCAATTTTATAAGTTTTCCAAAGGTAGAAGCAAGGAGAAGAGCCAGTAATATTTAATCGGCCAAACTCCCTTTGGTTTAAGAATTGCTGCCTCCTTTCTTCGTAAGCTCAAAATGTAGAACCAAATAATAAGGCACGCACTGCTCTAATGGCAGTTCAGGCTGAAAATATACCATTTTTTAACATTGACCTCAACAAGTTTTCTATGTCATTCATAGAAAGCTGATTTTTAATGAACAGGATAAGAATGCTCAAAGTGTTCATTCTGCAACACATATTCTTTCTGAGGAAGCTCTCTTTAAAAGGACCATCTTTTATTTCTGCTATTCAGAAATTTTGAGTCCTTGACAGAGGATTACAAAAGGATAAACAGGACTGCTAAATGGATTATAATTCCTTAGCCAAAAAATGGTAACAGCAAGTGACTTCTTGTCACTGTCTGTGGCATCAGATAATTCTTGTTTTATTGGCCTACAGCTCAGCAAATTATTCCCATGGCTGCAGGACACACAAGTCTTTGTCTGCATATACCTGAGGCCAGTTAATGTAATGCCCAAATGCCAAAGCATGTGAGAATATATTGAATGCTTCCTGTATTTATTTGGTCCCAGGGCATGTAATCCATTCCCTTGATAGGTGCCAGCTGAATTTAAACTGCAATGTTGTGTTGGAGTGCATCTTGGTATCTCTAATGGAATAAGTTTTGTTTAACAGTTTGGCCAATTTTGTCAAATGCTTTTGTCTGTATTATTTGTGGTAAAAATTATTACTTAAGCATGTACTTGAATAGAGAAGATATTGAGCTGCAGACCTGGTAAAGATATAGGAGGCACTGGAGGCTGAGTAAGTGATGGGCTAAAGGACTGATTAGGGCTGCTGTGGAGAGAATTTATTTAGGGACCAGAGATACAGAAGATGGATAGAAGAAGAAAATTGTTTAGGTACCAGAAAATTCATTGGTAAGCCTGGGAGAAGGCAGAGGAGAAATGCTGGCACATTTCCTGGAAGTAGGACAAGAGAGGTGCTGAAGAGAAAAGACAAGGTAGATGAGAGGAGATGCTGGATCTCTCAGCTCCTGATAAGGTCTTGGATAGCGAGTGGAATGAGGCACTGTATGCACTGACTGTATAAACAAATTTTGATTGTGGCATCACTGAGTTTTTAAGTGTTCCTCAGAACTGAGAAGAAACTTTTAAGTATGGATGTTTGTCTTGCTGATACAATAGCACTCTCAATGCTACATTTGAATGAGGTAGTAAAAATAAAAAAAATCAGATTCCTTTTTTTCAGTGACAGAAATCACCCAGTTGTGGACTAGAAATATAGCCTGCATGGCATAAAAGGGTGGGTTTCTGAACTCAGTGAAATCACTGGTCCTGCTCTTATTTTGAATATCAAACATGCTTGAGAATTTTGATGTCAGTTCACAAACGCCAAAAAGTAAAAATTGATTAGTAAGTTATTTGTTATGAATAATTTATTCCATTCTAATTAAGAGTGAGATGGCTTTTTCTATAGCAAATGAAGAGAGAACAGTTAGGCAAAGTGATCTGTAATTTAAAGGGTTTTTAAAAATTTGATATTTTTCACTGTCTCTTTATTTTGTCCTCTGTTTCTTCCCAATTATTTTCATTAGCAGACACTCTGCAATCTTGCCTCTGGCCATGAGTACTGAAATTAATGCCAATGTATTATTTACAGAGGTTGATCAAGTCTTTTGGAGAATGGATAGAGAAAAGGTACAAAGCAACGTCTTTTGCCTTCAGAAAGGCAAGCATGAATGCTGAGCA
The DNA here is from genome assembly GCF_003342845.1 of Nothoprocta perdicaria. Classification (NCBI taxonomy): domain Eukaryota; kingdom Metazoa; phylum Chordata; class Aves; order Tinamiformes; family Tinamidae; genus Nothoprocta; species Nothoprocta perdicaria. The sequence continues at coordinate 4,152,474 of NW_020455588.1, forward strand.
TGAATCACACTAACTTTTAAATGAAATGAAACTTTATCCACTCAGAGTCTCTAATCACAATTAAAAAACTGCTGTACCCTGGCAAGATGAAAAGTGTTTTATTACAGAAGGAGACTGTGAACTGAAGTAGGACTGAGATTGTCTTACCTTTTAGACATAGTAACAAGATTTCAGATGTTCACATTTCCTCTGACCTCTGGATAAACAGAGTGAACAGGCTGCATTTCAGAGTGTTAAAACAAAGGAATTAAGGTGCACTTGATGTGTGAAAATGATGAATCACTCTAGAAAGCATCTGGCAAATTTAATACAAAGGTTAAAGTCAAGTTCACCCCAGAAGTGGCTGCATTTTAATGGAGAGTCAAATAATTACATCTTTCTCTGTCTCTCTTGTTGTGTATATATAACATCCAAAATGGATTACACACAAGACTGCTAAGGTTTCAAGGTCAAATGCTGAAGAGCTGGCTAATTCCTGAATAAGGACCTCTGAAACCATACAAGAGAGCTTCTCGTGTGAGTGCTGAATGGCACTGTTTGTAATTAAGAATTACAAAATATGAAACTTGTGGCACTCAGGTATGAGTGTGCTGATAGCAGGAGAGAGGTCCTCTGTGCTACCCGAGCACACAGATGTGCCCTAGCCATCAGCTGCGGCCTCAGGAGAGGAAGGTCCTCTGCAAGCTTCAGGCCTTCTGCAGCTTCTGCTTTTACTCTTTCTCCTTCCCCTTCCTCTCCCTTCTGACTATTCTTGCCTTTTTCCTTTGATCTTGTTTATATTTTTAGTTAGTTTTGTGCCTACCTTTTTGTCTCAGGGCTTCCTACTACCAGTCTTTCCTTCCTCCCTTCCTCCCTTCCCTTTTACCTTCCCATTCCATTTGCTCTTGACCCTGATTTTCCTCTTGCTGCTCTCTTAAACCCTGCTTTGCCCACAGGCCTATCTCCTTCTCTGTCCTCACCTTTATTATTGTGTGATTCTTTGTCTGCTCACTGTGGCCGTCTCAAGGCTCAAGCTCTCACCATTTGATGCAGTTACTACCTTGCTGACAAGTTGAAAATGTGCTGTTTATTCTATACAGTTGGTGTCCATGAAGGTGATAACGCAGTGGAGACTTGTAAGGGTTGCCGATGTTTGTGCAGGAGCAGAGCCCACCGCCTGCTGCACCATCCCCTGAGGAGACCCTACTTCAGCAGTGTTTGGTACCACATGAGTCCCTATGGCCTGAAAAAGGAGAGACTTCTGCCTCTGAATTGTAGGAAAGGAAGGTAGGCTTTCCTTTCCCACAGCGCTGGCAGCTGCTTTCCTTTTCCCACAGAGCCTCCTCGTTTCCTTGGGCTATCTCTTACAACATCACCTCTGCCTGGGATGAAACTTTGCCTGTCAGGTAGACAGATCGTTTGTAAGAAGTACTGCTAGCCCCTGAGATCTTATCTCACACTGAGATTTTTGATTTGCCTTTGCATCTCATTATGTGTCTTCATTTATCTCAGCTCTCTAGGCAGGTATTAGATTTTTGCTTGCCGTTCTCCGAATCAGTTGTTGCCAGGTGACTTCAGCGGCTTCCAGGAGATAGTCAGTAATTTGCTGAGGCAAAATATTGACAGTGTCTGGAACCTTTTCTGCTAAGGGGCAATTTAATATTTTGGCAATTTAATATTTGGACACAGCTTTCCACTAACTCTCAGTTTCTACAAGAGCAAAGATTGCTTGAAGTGCTAGCTACTGATCCGTTACCAGGTTTGGCAGGTCAAGTTTAGGCTTTCTGGCGATGGCAAAAAGCAGCAGTTTTGGTTTAATATTTGTCTCCCACAAGTAAAACATCAAAACAGTTTGCAAATCTTTAGAAAGGGCTATTTTCTGTTTTATTTTCTGTTGTTTGTACATACTGAATTCATAGTGGTTTTTTTTTGTGTTTTTGTGTTTGTTTTGCTTCAAAAGCTTTGTAATGTGTATGCCTGTGCACACTATTTGTTACATTTATATGGCGTCGTAACAGGATTTGAGACAAGGTCCTCACTGGCATTGTGTATTTTTTTTTTTAATTGTTGTCTCTTTTACCATTTTTTGTTCTCTTTTTAACCCTATCGTTTGTCGTTTAGTGGAGGAGTGGTGGTAAGGGCCATGTTGTAGTGGATGTTCTTCAACGTATTTGTTGTACTAGCTTTGTTGTAACTAACTGGTTAGGTTAACTGACTGATTTGTGTTAAAAAACACCTGATATATGTGGAATTCATAATCTTGCTGTTTTGGGTTTTGTTTTTCTTTTTTTTTAAGTCCCAGAGCTCGAGCATTTTTCAGAAAAACTCAGTGTGTCTAGTCATGAACATCTACTGTTTTTCTTTCCTCATTAAAATGGAATTTCAGTCAACTCTACTGCATTCTATAAAATTTTATTTTTCTCACAGATTTTTTTTTTTCCTTATAGACTGTTTACGGTTGGAAAGGACCTGTAGAGATCATCTAGTCCAACCTTCTTGCTCCAACAGGGACACCTAGACCATGTGGCACAGGGTGGAATCCAGGCAGGTTTGGAAGACCTCCAGAGAAGGAGACTCCACAACCTCCCTGGGCAGCCTGTGCCAGGGCTTTGTCCCCCTCACAGGAAAGAAGATCCTCCTTACATGGAGATGGAACTGCCTATGCTGCAGCTTACACTCCATTCCCCTTGTGCTGTCACTGGCCACCAATGAGAAGAGTTTGGCCCCTTCCTCCCTGCATTCCCCCTTCATGTATTTATACATGTTAATCATGTCCCCTCTCAGCCTTCTCTTCTCCAAGCTAAACAGGCCCAGCTCACTCAGTCTCTCCTCATACGAGAGATGTTCCATTCCCTTAATCATCTTGGTTGCCCTTCACTGGACCCTCTCTAGAAGCTCCACGTCCCTCTTGTCCTAGGAAGCCCAGAACTGTACACAATATTCCAGGTGCGGTGTCACCAGAGCTGAGCAGATGGGCAAGATCCCCTCCCTTGACCTGTTGGCAACATCCCCCTGATGCAGCCAGGATCCCATTGGCCTTCTTGGCCACACGGGCACGCTGCTGCCTCATGGTTAACTTGGTGTCAACCAGGACTCCCAGGTCCCTCTCCGTGGAGCTGCTTTCCAGCAGGTCAAGCCCTAATCTGTCCTGGTGCCTGACGTTTTTTCTCCCCAGGTGCAGGACCCTGCACTTGTCCTTATTGAACCTCATGAGGTTCCTCTCTGCTCAACTCTCCAGCCTGTCCAGATCCCTCTGAATGGCAGCACAGCCCTCCGGAGTGTCGGCCACTCCACCCAGCTTGGTGTCATCTGCAAACTTGCGCAGGGTGCATTCTGTGCCTCATCCAGGTCATTGATGGACCGGTTGAACAGCACCAGGCCCAGTACTGACCCGGGGGGGACACCACTGGCCACTGGCCTCCAACTGGACTCAGCCCCATTTATTACCACCCTCTGAGCTCTGCCATCCAGCCAGTTCTTGATCCACCTCACTGTGCCCTCGTCCAGACCACTCTCCCGGAGCTTCCATATGAGGATATCATGGGAGATGGTGTCAAAAGCCTTGCTGAAGTCAAGGTAGACAACATCCACAGCTCTCCTCTCATCCAGCTGGCCAGTTGTCCCATCGTAGAAGGCTATGAGGTTCGTCAGACATGACTTCTCCTTGGTGAATCCACGCTGACTACTCCTCAGCACCTTCTTCTCCTTCGTATGCCTAGAGATGATCTCTAGGATGAGTTGCTCCATCACCTTTCCAGGGACAGAGGTGAGGCTGAACGGCCTGGAATTGTCCGGCTCCTCCCTCTTGCCCTTTTTAAAGACTGGAGTGACGTTGGCTCTCTTCCAGTCCTCGGGCACCTCCCCTGCTTTCCAGGACCTCTCGAAGATGATGGAGAGAGGCTGAGCAATAACCTCGGCCAATTTCCTCAGCACTCTTGGGTGCATCCCATCTGGGCCCATAGATTTTTGGGTGGCCAGTTTGCCTAAGTGATCTCTAACCCAATCCTTCTCAACCCGCAGAAGGTCTTCCTCTAGCCCATTTATCTCTCTCTCACCTGAGCCCTGCAGTTCATTGGGAGTGGCCTTAGCAGTAAAGACAGAGGCAAAGAAGGCATTTAGTAACTCTGCCTTCTCGGCCTCCTCGGTCACCAAGGCCCCCTTCCCATTCAGCAGTGGGCTAACATTTTCCCTTGTCTTCCTATTCTGACATATTTATAGAAACCCTTCCTGTTGTCCCTGACATCCCTTGCCAACTCTAATTCCACATGAGTCTTGGCCTTCCTCATTTCACATCTGCATTCCCTGGCGATGCACCTATATTCTTCCCACGTGGCCTGTCCCTTCTTCCACAAGCTGTATGCTCTGTTTTTCTCATTAATTTTGCCTAGCAGCTCCTTGCCCATCCATATAGGTCTTCTGTCCCGCTTACTTGGCTTCTTTCTTGTGGGAATGCACCGATCCTGAGCTTGGAGGAAGTGGTGCTTGAATATCAGACAGCTCTCCTGGACCCCCTTTCCTTCTAGGACCCTGACCCAGGGGACTGCCCCAAGGAGCTCCCTGAAGAGGTCAAAGTTGGCTCTCTTGAAGTGCAGGGCTGCAATCCTACTTCTCGTCCAGCTTCCTCCACGCAGGATCGTGAATTCCAACATCTCATGGTCACTGCAGACACGAGACTGCCCCCAACTACCCCCAACTCTCACATTTCCCACTAGACCATCTGTGTTTGTTAGTATCAGGTCTAGCAGCGCCCCTCCCCTTTTTGGTTCATCAACCACCTGTAACAAGAAGTTATCTGCAATGTTCTGCAGGAACCTCCTGGACTGTCTGTTCCTGGCTATGTGGTTTTCCCAGCAGRTATCAGGRTGGTTGAAGTCCCCCAGGAGGACCAGGGCCTGTGATCGGGAGGCTTCCCGCAGCTGCCTGTAGAAGCCTCATCCGCTTCCTCGTCCTGGTCAGGAGGCCTGTAGTAAACTCCCACCACCGTGTCGCCCCTGCTGGCCTGCCCCTTTATCCTCACCCACAGGCTCTCTACTCGTGTTCCATCCTCTCCTATGCTGAACTCTATGCATTCCAGTTGCTCTCTCACATAAAGAGCAACTCCGCCACCTCACCTTCCAACCTGTCCCTCCTGAAAAGCCTGTAGCCCTCCATGGCCACATTCCGACCATGGTAGCTGTCCCACCATTTCTCAGTAATTTCGATGAGATCATGGCCCGTAACCGCACATGCATCCCCAATTCCTCTTGTTTATTCCCCATGCTGCGTGCGTTTATGTAGAGGCATTTGAGCGGGGCTCCCAATGTGCCTCTCCTCCTTGTTGGGGCAGCTGCAGCCTGACTGTGTGGGCTTCCAGAAGTTCTCACATTTTGCCCTCTGGCCTCTTCAGTCCTAGAGGACTCTTCACAGGCCATGGCACTAGATTGCTGTGGGTGGTGTAACAGGCCATCAGCTACCATCTTGTCTGCCGCCCCATTGATACCTCTCTCCCCCCTCGAATCTAGTTGAAAGCCCTCTCGATGAGACCAGCTAGCTCCTGGCCAGCTAGCTGCAATTTTAAAAGTGATTATGTTTTCCTGTGAATTACCTTGGGCCTTGTTGGAAGAAACAGTTCCCCAGAAAAGATGTTTGAAGTACACAAATGCAAACTTTTCCTCTAGCTTTGTCCAGAAACCTACTGTTAAATGAACCTTAGAACAATATTTGGCCTGGGTAAATTCTTCCAGAATTTTTTTCCTCATAGGTAGTGGAAAGTCTTTTCACATATTTATTTTATTATCTTTAGCACATGTAGAAACCCAGGCATCCGTGTTTTGTCTTTTTTGCTTGCTTTGCTTTGCTTTAACTAGACTGCCGTAGCAGTGTAACAGCTTTTTTTTTTTTTTTTTTTTTTTTTTTTTTAAACTCCTTGCTGTGTGATTCCCAGAGAAATGAATGAATCCAACTCCTCTTTTATTCTCTTCCTTAAGGTCAGAAGAATTTTCCTAGTGACAGAAATCTGGATCCTATTTGCTTTATTCTGTGCTTTATTGACAGTCTCTCTTTTCCTGAAAACAATTACTCTTTGAACTTGTCCACAGCTGAGGAATCAGTTCTACCTATCAGTGAGAATAACCTCTTGTGAAGACCAGAAACATGACATGATGTGTTTTGAGTCCAGTAATTTGTGCTTTTTCCTCAGCACTTTAATGAATAGAATGCATGCTCTTACTCAAGCATTTGACGCAGAACTCCCCTTGGAAAGATAAACCTGTGAGCTGATTTCCTTCCTAGTGCTCGGTGTTTTTCTTTCTGTCCTAATTTATGGTTATGAATGCAGCTATATTCACCTGCACCAAACTTAGTAGATGCTTTGAGCTGCTTCAGCACTGCATATTGCTGTTTTTGAAGAGTTCCCTGATCTAATAGCACTCTTGTTGTCTGATTTGTCCATGCTGTGCATGCTCTGCTGGGGTTTGCAAAATGATACAGTTCACTACAGTGCTTTCATCTTTTTGTGAAACATGTGTATTGTCTTGGCTGGTGATTTATGCCCAGTTCCATGTACTGTCATTTTGTAAACTCTACTTCCGAGAATTGCATGCCTTTCTGCCTCTTGTATCTTTTCTTGTTGTATTTGGATTCTCCAGTGGTTGCTCTCCTTCAGCTATAACCTGGAAAAGATGGTTCCTATGCATGGCTAATTCTAGGTACTCTAACAAGTTTTAAATCTTCTAGTAGCTTCACTTTGATTATTTTGTCTCAGATACAAACTATATGTTTCTTATGAGTGATGTAGTCTTGTCAAATTGCAGAGCTGGCTCAGAGTGGTGTTGTTCAGATGTCTTCGTGTGTTCGTATAGTTCTAAATGTATCTTTAACTGCTATGTGATTCCTCTCTTTCTCCCCCTCCCCCCCCAGACTTTATTTTCCTTTTTGGTCTAAGAAAGTTCAATGATTGTTAAAAGATGAGAATTATTGAGGGAGTGAATTTGACCTCTTGGAGGTCTATGAAAGTCTGTACTTTCACATTACAGCAACTAGATCTCTTTGGGTCATGCTAAGGTCTATTAAAGATACTCTTATACTTTTTTTTTTTTTTTCCCCATTGTAGTCTTTTCTGTATTCACTTAAAATGTATAAGGACATTCTGGCTGTGGTAGATGAGTGTAGTAATGTCTCAGAAAGTTGACTTATTGCCAGCCCTTAAAGGAAATATTCATAGTAATTTGGATGGAGGAAGGGGGATCCTTGAAGCATCCTGCAACACTAATCCTTAGTGTGACTGAAAGGATGTAAACTCAAAAAGACTGAAATTTTACTTTTTTCTTTAAATCAATGCCACTATGTAATGAATATTATTTAATTCTAAAAGTAATGAGGCTTTGGAATTCACTCACTTATGATTTTTGCAGATTCCCCAAAAAGAAGGATAAAAGACTATACTAGCAATTGTGTAGAAAAAACAATGAGATTTATACTGATCTTAAAAAATAGAAAGAAAGAAAGAAAGAAAGAAAGAAAGAAAGAAAGAAAGAAAGAGGAAAAAAGAAAAAAAGAGGAAGAAAATTATGCAGTTAAAGAATTAAGTTAACCTTTGTTTCTTAGGAATTAGAGTGAACAATCCTTTAGGTGGATGTTATAGCACATGAGCTTAGACCAGGATTTTCATACCTTCATCAAAAGCACCTAGTGACAGTCGTTATATAATACAGTATTATATGTGAATTGCTTTCACTTTGTAGAATGGATATATTTGTGTTCTGACATTATCATCTGAAAGAATAAACATATTTTCCTTGACTTGGGTTTTTTTCCCTTCATTTTGAAATTCTAATCATGATGGCAAAGACATCAAAGAGTTTTTTCACACAGCTTTCTTCCTTCAAAATTAAAGGTTCTAGATAACTAGGAAAAGATCATATCATATTCCTCCCTTCTGCCTCCCTTTTTTTTTCTCCCCCCCCCTTTTTTTTTTTTCCCCACCCTGTATGAAACTTGGGTATCTACATTGGGAAGTCAGTTCGCATTTCAGCTGTGTTACATTTAGCTTGTGTTACTTGTTTCTTGAGGGAACTAAAAGTGTTTCATGACAGCAAATGTCTCTTTTGTGAATAGAGCTGGGAAAATAGGTTATGCCTTTATGTTTATTGGCATAAACATAGCACTATAGCCTTTTTACTTTGATTTTTCAAAGTAAAACTTTGAAGTTTCAACATTTTCATCTGTGTGTGTTCTTTCTATATTTATAACCATTTTTACCATCTCCTGAGTTTCTTGTTTTTCTTGTTAAGCTAAACCGTCTCTTTTCCATAGAATGTCACTATCAAGCCCCCCAGGTATTCTGCCAGAGGTTCATCCTTCTCACAACAATCTAATCAATCAGTCATTCCATGGAAATACGATGGTTAAGCTGTTAAAAATAGGATGTATGATTCTAGGCACTTGGGATGTCTATTTAGACACATACTGAAATGGGCTAACTTTTAAAAATGTCACATACCCCTGGGCTTTCTCGAAAGCCTGTGAGTAGTTGAATAAGAAATTCTTGGCTGATTATTTTGTGTGGATCAAAAAGAGCTAAAAGAGTGATCTGATGACAAATCAAGGTGTAATGTAGCAAGAGGAGGCCTGCATGTGACTGTATGTTGATGTCCAGTCTCAAGGAACATCTTTATTGAGCTGTTCATGTGTTCAGGCTCCATCTGAACTTTTATGCAGAACATGCCATATTGTATTCTTACCCAGCTGTCAGTTCTTAAAAAATCTGAAATATGAAACTGAAAATGTATAGGTGGCCAGATGGGTGTCATGAAACACTACAGATACTTATAGTCTGTTTTGTTGATGAGTGAACAAAAAGCGGACAAAATGTCTCTTTTAATAGCTGCAGATTTCAAGTCAGAGGATTTTCTTTCAGATTATGATTAGCAAGAGAAATATTCTGGGGCTTAAATCTTAAACTTCTTTTAACAGAGAGAGCATTAGCAGATAAAGGAACGCTTTTTTTTGCCCTATAATTTTGTTTCAGCAGATCCCATTATTAACAAACTATGAAAAGTAGCATTATAGAACAACAGCTATTTATTATCAGTACTATTTTTGAAGCAGTGCATTAGAAAAAGAGGGTTAAGCATTAATATCACTGAGTCTTGCTGTTCAAACAACAGTAAACTCAGTTGGGTTATTCTCTAATTTTATTTATATAATCATTTTGGTGCTTTAATATAATTCACAGCTGTATAAATAATGATGTTCATAAAGACAACTCTTGTAAATTCAGTTCAGTTTTCATTCATTAGCACTTGCTGCATTAACTTTTTCATTTCTGCTTCCATGAGGAACGCAGATATAAAGGCTCTCCTGTGCTCATGAGATTATTTAAGAAATAAAAATTAAATAAAATAAAGGCAAACATGCCTTTTAGATTTCCCCTGGAAAATAATTTAATTCTGATATGAACTGAATTCTGAATTCTGAAACTCTATCACAATTTTATAAGTTTTCTTAAACAACTCTGCTCTGAGAGAAAAAAAAGTTCAGTATTGTTTTACTTTTAATTTTCATCACTTCAAATATTCCTTTTAGCAATCTATAAAATTGCAATTGTATATACAATTTTTGTGAAATGTGTTCTATAGCAAATGAGAGTCAAAGTGACCTAAATAGAAAGCTTTGGAATATGCTGATATCCATTTTGTAGAAGCCTGACCGTAAGTCATGTAATACATGGATGATTTTATGGTTTCATGGCTAATGATTCCAGATGGTATGTCTGTGCTCAGGTGGGGGGCTATGTGTAAATCGTCTCAGTCAGGGCCAATGCACTTCCAAGGCATTCAACTTTTCAACCTTTTTTTAATCATAGCTATTTTCAACCTGCTATTAGACCCTGCTCACACAATATCTGTGAACTGGTGTGATGGGAATTTGCCAATATCCTTATTTATTTATTTATTTATTTGTTTGTTTATATCTATCCTGAAGATATTAGATTTAAAATACATATGCATTAGCAAAGAGTCTTTTTTTTTTTTTTTTTTTTTTTNTTTTTTTTTTTTTTTTTTTTTTTTTTTTCCCCCCAGGCTTCTGGAAGTTTTTATGGAGACATGCATGTGTACATGTAGACCTATGAAGATAATGTCTAAAAGTAGCACCTGGAATTTCATGGGAAAATTGGAGAGAAATAGGATCTGTGTTAATATTACTCTGTCTGTATGAATCTTCATTAATCTTAATTAGGGAATCAAAACAAACAAATGCTGTTCACAGGTAGTGCAGGTTCTAATCTGGACTCAGTTTTCTATCTGAACCCCTTTCCTTTGTGATTGAGGATATGCTTGTGTACCTGCCCGTGCCAATGTTGCTGTTATGTGGGAAATTGCAGATCCATTACTGACACAGGAATTATTTGGTTAAACCATACACATTAATCTTACTTAGCAAATCAAATTTAACTTTTCAAAGCAAAAGTTGTCTCCTTTATTTTTTTTTCTTTTTGTCATTTATCTTGGAACTGTGCTTGGTAAATATATTACAGCAGTTCTTTGATTGTGTGTTTTTGCACAGCAAGGTAGTTTTTCCATTTGTGGACTCTTGTTTTGTTGGTACCTTGCAGTGCAGCTTCTTTTGATTTGAGCATGTTCTGGAGGTTTAGGGTGGTGTGTACTGAGGCACATGCTGCGACTACAGAAGTTGCCCTAAGGCACGTGTGAAGTGCCAGTGTTAGTTCAGCTGCACCCTACCTCCTCCCCGCAGTAAGAGCAGGGGGTGTGCCAGAAAAGTCTTGATAATTTTTCCTGGAGTGGGCCTGCTGCACAGGTAAGACATGGTCCATGGGCTGCCTAAGTCCTCCAGATCAGGAAAAATAAAACTATCTTCCTAATTCTTAATGTTTGAAAAAATCAGGAACCTTTTGGTGAACTCAACTTTGGACTTGAATGGTGAACGTTGGAATTTATGCAGTTCTCTCACTTCTGTATCCTCAGAGGAAAGCTGCACAGTATGATAGCATTCGTTTGTTAAGGAACTTATTATTGTATGGATATAAACTGGGCCGTTTCTTTTGATGGACAGCTAGAGCCAATTAATAGATGAAATTAAAATTAGGATATTCATCCCTGAGCTTCTCAGGTAGAAGCTGTTTCACTTTGGCTTAAGGAATAATTTAATGACAGCTTTTCAGACAGAAATCTCACTTTGTTCCCTTCCCCCCTCCATTTCCCGTCCCTATTGTCCCCTACTCCTCAGTTCTTCTCCATCCTCCTGCTTTCCCCCTTTTCTCTCTCTTTTTTTTCCCCTAGGCTCTCTATGGAATAGGAAGTAACTTATCGTCAATGTTTCCAATTCCTTATCGGCTGATATAGAGAGACGGTGTTATTTGTATTATTAGAATCAATAATTTTATTTCAAATTAAAGCTATTACTTTGTGCGTAAGTTGTGTTTTATTAACGAGGGTCTAGTATATATAATCAGTTAGTGTAATAAGTGTGTGAAACTTGTTTACATTCTAACATCTGATTTTTATCACAGGATTTCTCCAGTCAACAGAAACTGTGCAAGTGGATAGGGAATAGATCCATGTTATTTTTTACCAATAGTAGCTGTATTATCTTGGTTTCAATTGGAAGCCTTTATAAATGCATTAAAATATATCTAACAAGGCATCAGTAGATTGCACAGAGGGATTTGATCAAGTCTATTGTCATCTTAAAAATATATTATTTTAAGATGGCAGAAAATAATTACCTCTATTGACTATGCCTGCTGCTGGATTTGTTAGCACAGTATTTTATTTGCTTAAAGCTTTGTGAAGCCTGTTATGCACCAGATTTATTTCCTGTGGGATCCTATGTATGACATTATATAGAACTCGGTCCTCACTAAGGATTTATTTTTTATCAGCACTGTGTAATTTCATGAGCAAATTTCAGAGTTTTAAATGCATCCTTAGGAGCTGATCTGCCTAGGAAAGGACTTCATCTTTGAGAGTTGTTACGGAGCAGGACATTAATGGAAGATGATTCAAGATGAGATGATCATACATATTTTGAATGACACAGAAGCAGTAACTTTATTTTTTTCTTTGGCCTGTGATATTTCTTTCCGGGGGGGGGGAAGATGCAGGAAATAGTGGCTTTGTCCCCTAAGGGATCTGAGATAATCTATTAAATTAGAGCAAATATCGGCTACCTTGGACTGTGCAGTAGTCTGTATCTAGAAAGCGGTGTCATGTGCCTGGTCTTTTGTCCAACATGAAGAGTCTCTAGACAAGATCTTCTTAACTTTGAGCTTTTAGTAAATCTGCTAGGAGAATGCGACTAAGCGCAATGAAATTTAATCTTGCTGAAAAGCATAGCGGAGTTATTCCTGAAAGACCAAATAGGCAAATACAGGAAACTATTTTAACTTATTTCTTCTTGGTTATGTTAATAACATATCTACATGAGAGGGGTAGGGACTTAGGGACTAAGTGTGTGTCATGTATACAGGGCCCCTTGCTCTTCACTTCCCTGCCTTCTCCAGCAGCTTCCTTAAAAGGGAGGGACCTAAATCACACTTGCAGAGATAGATTACACCATACAGTATAAAAACTAAGATGAACTAGGGAACAAGCACTGGCAGGAAACTATAAGCATGTCAGAAGGAAAGAGAATTTAGAAGATTTGAGCCCACTGCAGCCAAATAACTCAGAGCAGGCTCCTTGGAATGAGCGGAGGTGCTGGATGCTGCAGTGCCTTTGCTAGCTGCCCGTGAGGCGCTGTGATAGGTTGTGTCTCTTATACGGATTAATGAAAAAGGATATTGAAATTGTGTGGATTGCTCCCCTTGGTTAATCCCCTGCCCTTGTCAATCTTATTAATTGCTGCTGTGATCTGTAGGACGTAGTAACAAATGCAGCTTTATTTATATGTAGTAAAGAGTATCATAGGGAAACTGAAAGAGTCGCCAACAAAGAGAATATATTGCCTGAATCTGTGAATGTTATTGCTCACCGGAGGTCACTTTTTCAGTCCTAGAGGTAATAGTTTTTCCCATAAACACAGAACTCTGATCTATATGTGTTTCATTACGCTCTATAAATAAGGTCTTTGACCTATGCGTTCTTCAACTTCAGTCACTGTCTGCTGAGAATCCTCAAATATCAGCAGCCATCTTGAAAACGTATTTTTGTACAGGTTTTGAACATTATACTGGTATGTGTAGTCTGAGACTGGCACATTCTCTCCTTGGGTAGCAAGCACATTTTAAAATTCTATTTTCAAGTCGCTTCCGTTTAGTCTTCTAAAATACTTGGTACCATTAGGCTCTCTGTAACCATCTATATTTTTAAAAGAAATTATCAGGAATACACCGAATGACTTTCAAGAGAGAGTTTTTGATTCAGACGAAAGTACAAGCCCTGTAGGCCTAAGTCTGAGCTGTTGTCAGTAGTCTTTAGATATTTACTGCCACGAGAGATTGTTGGTAGTGTAAGCCTCAAGGTATAAAACTGTGCTGACCTGTGGATGCAGCTTTGTCACAGCTGCTGAAAAACAGCCAGACTGTCTTCCCATAACCTGTTCAATGCTGAGGAAGATGGTACCTTCACTTGGATTTCTAAATTTAATTTACCAGTGTGATAGTGTAACACTGGCTCCTCTGGAAAGGAGTCACCTTGGTCAAAGAGGGACTAGCACACTCTGCTTCACTTATCCCTCTTCCTACCTTGGAGAAAGGGTAAGATGATTCCCTTTTGTGCTGGTTCCTTTGCAATCCAAGCTATTTGTCTATGAAATGTTAATCCCTTCCTTGCCAGCTATCCACACAAAGGGGCATCATAGCAATATCCTAGCCTGTTTACAGGTTCCAGAAGACAGCCCTGAAGTAGTTTTTATATCAGAAATCATCTTCACACTTAGCAGGGCTAGAACTGTAAGGCAAAATCATTTGTTGCCTCATGGAGAAAAGAAAAAAAATCTAATTTAGTATTAAACTCCAGATTAATTTAGTCTGAAAGAAGAGATGCTATTAGACACTAATGACAATTGTCTCATTATTCCATGGCATTGCTGTAGGACAGAATTACCGTTTTCTTTTATCTACCAATTTCCATAACTTCATGTGTTTATATATCTTTTAACTGGTGTCTTGATAATTTCCTAGGCCTGTAATATTTCAGGAAATAATGAGAATATCACTTGAGTACTTTACCCTTGTCATTATTGATGTGAACTCTCAATTCTGAAGACTCCAAGAGTATTACTTTTATACATCCATACATTAAGGGATCTAAATAATTGGAATCCAGGTGAATAAACCAAGTTGGTAAAAAGAAAATGTTCCCAGTTCCTCTTAAAACCAGCAGATATTTGGCAGGGGGAGTACAAGGGAATGTGTTTGGGCTCATTGTACTTCCAGATGTGACCATCTGTTAGCAGCAGCTTAAAAAGGAGAGGCAGGGAAGTTCACTGGAGTTAGTGGAAAAGATATTGCAAATAGAGTGCTTGGGCTTGCTTTCCCTTGTGTGCATATAGAGGGAAATAGATGGCCACGTAGATTGATTTAAATCCCAGCGGAGTGTCTGGAGCGAAGACGCTCAGCTGAACTGCGTGTCTGGTTGAGAGGAAGAGGTGGTCTCTGAGTGGTACTTGAAGCCCTTTCTCGCAGTATTATTGTTACACAGAGCATTTATTAACTAGATCTGCCTCGTTGCCATCAAAATTAGCATGCTTACTCAGGCTTCTGAAATTCTCCATGCTCTCCCTCAGGGAAAGGAGATAGAATTACGTGATATGTGTAAACAGGGATTAATTTAATCTTAGCCAAATCCGCACATTGCAGTGCAAGGGAAGTTTGCATAGGATTATGAAAGCAATGTAATTAGATACAGTTAGACATCTTGTTTTTTGAGGCTGCCTTATATTCCTTCAAAAAAAAATTCATCATATCTCCTGATTCAATATTAAAAAGAGATTAAGAAGAAAATCAAGTTTGCATTTTACTGTATGTAGAACCAAAAGAAAAGTTGTTTGGCGGCGAGGAAAGGGAGCAGATTTGATGTAATTCTAAAAGACACCTCATTCCTCTCTGCAAAATGGCAATTGTCTTGCCCAGGGACATACATTGAAACAGTGTTCATAACTTGGGGCATCTTGCTCATCGTCATTCCCAGCACAGCTCGTCACTTGATGGAATGGCATTTGTTCTGCTGCAGCATGTGAACTCCAGAACTGAGGAGTGAAAAAACAAAACAAAACCATTCCTCCCACTCCTGGCCAAAACAAAAATGCAAACATATCCTCCACATGCTACTAGAGGCTGAAAATGATATCATTGACTATTATTGTCATTTTAGCTTCTAGATAGGAGTTTTTTTTTTTTTTCAATTATAAATACCAAAAAAAGGTAGAGTATGTTTGTTTTCATCCAATTTCAACGTACAGTTATTACAATTTTTAAACAAAGGAATGCTATTCATCTCACTTCTAAATACATAAAATCCCTCTGAATTCAGACAAAAGTATGATGTCTTTGTGAGATCAAAATTGGTGAAAAAAATCAGATATAGAAGAGAAAAAAACTCCAACCTATTCCACTCTAGTTTTGGACTTGAGAAAAAAAAATCCACTTTATTGTAGAATCATTAGATTAATAGTGACTTAACTTCTAAAATAGTATTTGAGTTATTAGCAAAAGAAACAAAGGCAAGTTTTCTTGAAACATTGGGTGAGAGTTTTATTAAATATTTTGATTGTGCATTTAGAATGTAGGATGCATAGAAAAAGCAGTTGGTTGTGTCAGAATATCTTACTAGCAATCACGCAGTAGTGGAAAATTCATCTGTCTGATATCTGGCCTTGCACTTAGTGTTTAAGCTCTCATATCAAATGATGAAATAGTCTTGAGAAGAACTCAGACTAAGTGAAATGCAGACTGAACATCCTAATTCAAAAAAGTCAGATAATTTGGGGTCCAAACCTGAGCCTCCTGAAATCAGTGAAAAAACAAAATTGTCTCTTGGAATTTTAATGAAAGCAAAAAACTTCCCTTGTATCTTTTCATTGTTTTGCAGGGAACTGCAGTCTCATTAATTTGACTGCAGCATAAATAACACTTCAGCACAAACATTGATGCAATGTCTAAGTAAAGAATTACAGATGAATCAAAAATAAGACAATGTACATTCTGGGTTTTTCATAGGTAAATTGTGTGACAAGTTGATAATATCACTTGATAATGTCGGAGCAACTTCTTTACTGTTAGGGTGACAGAGCCGTGGAACAGGCTGCCCAGGGAGGTTGTGGAGTCTCCTACTCTGGAGGTCTTCAAAATCCGCCTGGATGCCACCCTGTGCCACATGCTCTAGGTGTGCCTGCTTGAGCAGGAAGGTTGGGCTAGATGATCTCTAGAGGTCCCTTCCAACCTTAAATATTCTGTGAATCTGTGAATCTGTGAATCACTGGTGTTTTAGATGAAGAAAATGAAGTAAATCTGAAAAACAAACTTATTTGCTAGGAGGCCACACAGAAGGTATATTAATAAATATAGTGAAAGAACAACTGTTAAGGAAGGACCTGATTAATGGGAAGATGGTGTGTGATGAGCAGTTTTCGGCTGGAGTTATTTGTGTTATTAATGAACTTGGGACTAGTTTTATTTACTGTCTTCACAGTTATTATGTGGTGATATCCTAGCAAAATATTCAAGAAGGAAAAATGTGTAAATTTTCATGGAGGACAGAGATGCTCTTTCAAAGACCTGAAGGAGCCTGTGGACTACAGAAATAGAAATGAGATGAAATTAAGTAGCACAAAATGCAAAGTTCTATTCTTTTTGACTAACGAGAATTTCCTCCAGAAGCTGGAAGCTCATCAGTTAAAAATGTCAGAGAAGAAAGCACAGCTACATTAATCAAATGCAAAGTGATTGAAGCACTGATATGAAAATGGCAAATGCAGTCCTAAGCTGTCTCAGATAAGATATTTCCAGCAAAGACATGGAAGTATTAATGCCATTCTATAAAGTACTGGGGAGACCTGATTTGAAATACTGTATTCAAGAAAGATGAATTCCGTCATGATTGATGAGTGGAAAGAGAGGCTAATGTAGGTGCCGAAAATGAAGGGGCATGACTTGTTTAGGGTAGCACAGCAAAGGCTAAGAAGAAGTATTAGAGATGTTTATGAATATAGAGGGAAGGATAAATAAACTGAATAAATTTAAGCTGAAATTTGTGTAGCCATCGGAGGAATGAGATTCTGAAGTGATCTTTCAGTAAAGAGAATGAGGGCTAGAAGTAAAACTTCTAAAAGGTGCTAATTTTACTGAAATATAGAATATGATTGCCTGTCATAGCACAGGACTTGAACTGTTGATCTGGGAAGTCTTCTCCAGTTCCGTGTTTCTGCCTCAAGCAAAGATGACAGATAAAATAAGTATTCCTTGTCAGAGAGAGTTTAGCATGAATGTCAAGGAACCCATTGCAGTTTTTAGCAGTAGGTTCACATTCTATGTGTTATTTAATTGAGTACAATGCAGTTTTGGAGAATGGAACTTTAAAATAAATATTACTTGCTAAAATTAACATATCAGCAACCCTCTCTCCCCAAAAGAAGAAGCAATGCTCTAAACACTCCTTACAAAATAAGAAAATAAAGAGGAAAAAAAATAGGCAATTCCAGCATGTAAATCTTTTTTACTAAATATCCCTGTGAAGACTGCAGCTTGGCAACCCACCTCATGTTTAAAACAGCTTTCAGGACAGAGAAGAGGATGGATCGCAGTCGCGATGGCTGTTGTGCATGTTACTCAGGCCAAGCCTTTGGAGATTTTAGTGACTGTGTTTGACCCACGTATATTTGTATGCACTAAATACAGCTCTGGAGCTAAAATGAATCTGCTGAGAAACTGTCCTGAATGTCTTTAGGCACAGAGACAGAAGATGCAGCTGTCAGTGGAGGGCTTTTCAACTGGGATGATTGCTTTTTGTAAACCAAGACAATATCCCTCTGTCTGGAAAGGCTTTTCTTGCTAGCTGGCAGTTGCCATTCAGAAGAAGTCAATTTTGAATAGGGATTTAACATGAACAGTCATTCGGGATCTCTGGGTTTTATACAGGATCTTGACACAGCAACTAATGGCCAACCATGAGAGGTACTGGAGTAAACAGGAATCTTTAAGTAATGATTATCTTCAGATCAAACTAAGGCATTGAAATTAATAACTGTTTAACATTTCTTCTCCGGTTTTAGGGTTTGTCAGCGTTAACCCAGAGATGGTTAATGAATGAAATTTCAGTGTCTAAATCAGTAAATGCTGCAGTCATAGAACAACCTTTACAATAGACAGAGCCTGAAAATTACCCAAGTTTTTTGTTTAAAAATTTTTCTTCCTAAAGAATGAAGCTTTATTGCACTGAGTTCATCCTTCAGTGGCTGTTTTCCCTTCTTTGCGATTACATACTTTCCTGCTTTGCTTCCTTACAGATCTCACATTGCTGCTCTAGGCCACAGCACATCTCATCCCACATGCCAGCATGAACTGACATTATGCCCCTCTGGCTTATCATGGACTAATTTAGTCTTACCTGTTTCTTTTGTTGGTGTACTCTAAGTTTTGATTCATATAGCAAGATGATTAATTTGGGTTTATTTCATACCTTCTACTGGTGCTATGTCTGCTTTTTCATTTTCTGGTCTTCCTCAGGGAAGGATTACATGGTGCCTGGATGTAACAAGTCTGTTGACAGCATCTGCTAATGTAAATAAGTTTAGAAGGCATTCCTGACTATGGGAGTCAAACTTCATGTTTGAACTAGCTTTTGGCTACATACTTACAGTATGCTGGAAAAACTGGAAGCTTGTACTGCTTTGCCTAAAGGTCCATCAGATCTGTGGTGCAAAGTAAACAGAGACTCATATCCAATATTTATGGGAGGCTATCATGAAGATGCATTGTAACTTCTCTTTTGAAAGTCATGTTATTGATTTTGCTCTGTTTTTGTATTTCCTAGTAGATTTAATTAAATGATTTTAAAAAACTGAACCAACTTTCTTCTCTAGCTCTCCCTTGTATTTCTTTTGTTAAGGTTAATTTTGGCACTTTGTGGTTTTGTACAGTTCTTGCATGCAGTAGATGAGAGAAAGGTTGGACATGAAGGAGATGAAGCAGGATGAACAAATATTCCTTGAACTAATAAGATAGACTATAGAGGCCCTGGGCATTTCAGTTCTGACTCTTCCAACCAATGTAACAGTGTATATGAGAAAGGATTTCCTGACTGTTCCTCAAAATCAAGGTGGATGTATGCATTATACCTGTATGTAGCATAAGAAGACATTTTTCTTCTACTGCATAAGGTTAAAGATAAAAGTTGCTATGGCAAAATTCAGACAATTAAGACTGGGTTATGTAACAATATGAAAAGGAAGCCCTTTTTTTTTTTTTTTTTTTTAACTTTTAGCAGAAGCATTGTGTTATGGATGAAGGATTCTTGGCTAGAAGCCTTTGCCATTCTGAAATTGTATATGAGTATCTCTTATTACTGGTAGTATTTCCCAGATTA
The DNA here is from genome assembly GCF_003342845.1 of Nothoprocta perdicaria. Classification (NCBI taxonomy): domain Eukaryota; kingdom Metazoa; phylum Chordata; class Aves; order Tinamiformes; family Tinamidae; genus Nothoprocta; species Nothoprocta perdicaria. Next base: position 4,171,976 of record NW_020455588.1, read on the forward strand.
ACCAGAAGTGTTTTACAGGTGGAGGCCTATGCACTATGGTTGTAGCTGAGTACTGTAACTAAGTACTGTGGTTGGACATAATAGTCTTTTGAGCATGGAAAAAAAATCTCTGCCATATTGTCATCTGAAATGTGTATTTAGTATAATATTATCATATCACACAGATATGGACAAGTGACAATAAGGGAAAGGACAAGTTTCTCAAAAAGGGGTATATATTTAAAGAAACCTACCTTTTAGTCAATATGATATTCATATTTCTTCAGTTTCAGTAAAGCTAGTGGCTATTGATGTTGGAAAACAAATAACTTGGTCCTGTAGCAAACTGACATTTTCTAAATTTAATTGATTTTGACCTCATCACATGTATTCATTGTGCAAATTATGGAAAATTTATCTCATTTTCCATTTTCAGCTTCATTTTTTTCACAGGCTTAGATGTTACACTAGAAATGTCAGCAGACCTCCTGGAGGCAGGAAGTGAGACTCATTTCAATTTCAAACTACATTAATTCTGAGTGAAATCAAACTTATTCTCACATTTATTAAGGCAAGCAAGTCCTTGTGAAAAATTGCAGATTTTTAATAAGGCCATTTTCAGTGGTTCTGTTCTATTCTGACAAACTCATAAATCAATTTCTGTCTTTCAGCCATTACAAATTTATCAGTTCATGTGAGTAAACGTGACAGCTGAATACTGTTGAAATCCACAGAGCAATATCTCTGTTAGTATGATAAACACGACTTGGCCTCAAAGGTGCAATCTTTGGTTTGTTGGGGCTCTGGATTCTGTTTGTTTTGTTTTGTCTTGTTTGAGGCAAGACTTAGGCTATATGAAGCAACAGAAACAGCCTCATCTAAAAACAACAGTGTTCTCCCAACAGTATAATCAAAGATAAACATGTTTTCATCATTATAATATCCACAATTTTTCTTTGTTAACACTTAAAGTGGAGACAAAATAATATTTTTTTTCTGAAAAAAAATCAAGTTCTTAAAAGAGGACGAATTATAAGAACCTAAAATATTTAGGTAAAAATCCAAATTCACCACCAGCTTTAATGCTCGACATATTTGCAACCTATGCACTTTGCCTTTCTTGTAGAGGCATGGCAATCATTTTCTGTACACTGTAAGGCTGCTGTATGCACTAATATCACTCTGTAAGTGATTTAGTGCAGTATATACAGCATTCACTACCAATGGTCTCTATGGGCTAATTAAAAATATCAAATTTTATGGAAGGTGCCTTTCTGTTTATTTTGTTGGATTGTAAGTTGTGAGTATACTTTAAATAAGTAATGTGTGTCTACAGCATGGGAAAAGGTGGAGAAAAATGCTAATAGGGCCGCAATCAGGCTAATAAGGAGAACATTCAAGGTCCATAATTTTGCATTGACAGAATTCTTTGGAAACTGAGATTTGAGAAAGTAGACACAGATAAGTGAGTTTATTTGAACATTTCCAAATTTATGACAGTATCCAAATCCAAATCACTTTTCAAGGCTGCTGAATAGATATTTAGGAACATTCAATAGTACTAATTTGTGCCTATTATTTCTTACTGCCATTCATGTAGCTCAGTAATTGAAATGCTGAATAACAGTTTCCCTCCTCAATTCTAATGATGCCCTTTATAATCCTCTCTTTAATGCAGTGCCTGAACTTTAGAAAGGTTGTTTTCTGCCAAATGTCAGTCCATTGCAAGCCGCAGCTCTTGTTTTATTTTCCATTTTGCTGGATAAAATTAGTCTGGACCAATAAGATTGCAAGGTGTCTGGGCTTTGTTGCTTGTTTACTTAGTTAAAAACACACATATATTTAAAAAAATATATATATAGAAAAAATAAATATAATCAAAACAGCACTTCTGGAAGAATCCAGTTAGGCATCTTCTACCTCAGTAGAAATGTAAAAAGCCAAAGAGATTCCTCAAAGCTCTTTCAAATCAAGTATCTTTCGGTCAACCCCAAAGCGATTTCATACAGAGCTTATTATCTATCCTTTTAGCAAAGATGCAAACGAAAAGTTTATAGCTGTAAGATGACGCAGAGGTTAATTCAGCATTGCAGCATTTATTCAGATTAACAATTAACTACTACTTTCAGTTTGAGAAAATGAATTCTCTGCCTTAGAGGCGAAGCATGGCAAACTTCTCAGTGATTTATCCCTAGTAAGATATTTCATTGGCAAAGCTCTGTTCTCCAATGGAATTTGCATTTCTATGGCTGCATTGATGCAATAAACGCCTCGAAGTAGGCAAAAGCTGTGATATTAAAATGATTGGAATGAGTCTTTCTCTTCCACTAAAGCTTGTTTGGGGATTGCAGGACCGTTGGTCTGTGGAAGGCTCTTCTGTGCATTCTGTGCTATCCACACGAGGGCTGTTTTCAAACCAGCTGGGTGTGCAACATCGGACATGTTGTAATGCACACAAGCTATTAGTCTCTTCTGATCGTAGCTACTCCAGGCACCATTAAAGGCTGATTCTTAGTGCAGAAAAAAAAATCTGTTCTTCAGCTTACTTGCATCAGTTCTGACAGTGTGAAAAACATTCACTCAGAAGTCATATCCCAGGTAAAACAAGCACTCAGCCAGTCTTTTACCTCTCCCAGGTATCCAAGGAGTGTTTATCTAAATCAATTTTACCTGGCCCACTATTGGTAAGAAAACTTATTGATCTGTGCCCAAACAATGGGCCATGCACTTGCATTGCCTCTTTAAGCAGCAATATCCCTACCACTTGACAGCTCTGTTTCCAGACCTTGGTTTGCATTGACTATCTTTTTGGTTTCTAGCCTTATCCAAGTCACTGATCTTATATGTCCTTGTTTGTGACAGAATGATATGCTGTGTAAAAGATGAAACAGCCAGCTTGAAGGAAATATTGGCTAACGGTACAAAGGCAAACTCATAAGCCTTGAAAACTGTCTTTTTAATGGCCAGCATCATCTCATAAAGTCTCATTGAAATATTGAAAATTCAGGTCCAAATCGCCATTGTATTCTGTGCTGTATAATTAAAAAAAAAATGTTCCAAAGTGAGCAGAAAATATTGGCTGTGTTTTCTGTCTACTTTGCACTCACTTTTCTTAGGTTTAAATACATATATAAGATGTAAGGCAGCTGAGAATGAGTTCTCTAGTATTTTAAATATGTTCATATGCTGTAAGTTATTCAGGTATCATTGACAGGATCAGCTACTTGATAGGTCAATTTAGTAAAATGCTCAAGGAGCAAACAGATGCCAGGTTGTATTACTTATCCAGAGTAATAACAATTCTGTATAATAAAAGTTAAGGCAAACTATTTTTCAGGAAAAGAAAAAAAAAAAGAAATCTCATGAAAACAAATGTCTTGGTTCACCTGGATGTCATTATCCTGTGAAAATGTTATACTCTGCAGATATTATTGACTTAATAGATGACAACTGGGAAGCCTTAAGAGCTTTTTACTAGCTACAATGTTTTACTACTAGCTACTAATGATTTAACAAGGTGCTATTTCTTTAATTTCAAGCCCTTAGCTGTTAGACTGTTATTAGTTTGTGTGCACCATGTAGCTTTGGTACCTGGTACCTTGTTTTCAAATGATTTCTGTGTAGAAATGACATTAAGTAGGTAAAAATGTCTGCTTGCTGGTATGTTTTCCCCATTTAAAATAGAATAAAACCCAAGGTAATTTTTTTATTCTCTTTCTGAATCTTTAGAAACATTTGAAGTCCGATCCTGCTTCAGTTACCCAAGATAATTGTACCAGTTTGTCTGATAAACTCCTAAGTGTGGATACTTTTTGCCTCAATGAAAGCCATAACAAAAGAAAGGAAAAAGTTTTTAAAGAGGCAGCCCTTTCAAGGCTGAGTAATGCAGTTCACTTTGCAGAAGGAAAAAAAAGGCTTCCCAGATGGGATGTGTAATGACTTGTATGCTCAGAAGTACACTACCTGAAATGCCATTAAGACTTACTATGAATATGTCCAAAATTTTTTTTCACTCTCTGAAATTCAGATGTTTAGGTCTGAGCAGTACAGAAAAGTCTCTTCCTGTCTCCTGAGAAAAGTGCTTCTGTCCTTTTTCTTTAAAAATAAGAGAATTAAGAAGCAAAAGTAATTTCTACTTTCAGAACGTCAATGTGTGATATGCATTGCGTACTGTAGCGCTATTGGTGATGGGAGAAACTGAATTTGATGGGAGAAACTTGAATTTCATTCAAGGCAGAGGTTCAGATGCATTGTCTAGGAGGCTGTGCATCGTTCCAGACTCTCCCATCCTCCTTTCTGGTGTTGGAGTCTCATATATGGATAATAGCAACGTAATCTATCACATTACGTATTTTAATGCCTTTTTTTCCTTTCAAAAGGCAATTTAAGTATATTTGATATACATTTTAAAGTACTGTCTGATCAACTTTAACTTATAGTGTTTGCTCATTGAGAGGCTTGGCTCAAATTACATCACTTTGGTCTTTGAAATGGATGTAATCGTGAAAATTAGTGAACATTATATTGGTAAATTGAATTTCTTTTGGATAGGGCAAATTGACATCTATATCATGCCAGAAATTCAGAAATAAAATTACTCATGTCTGCGCAAAATAATGCCACAGGCGACAAAGTGAGGCTCAGTATGACAGCTATAGTTCTTTCAGTTGTCAGCTTCAATACTTAACTAAGAAGCTAAACACATTGTTTTATTCCTTCCTGATATACAGAGCAATGAAAGGTTACTTACAAAAATGACTCAACTTTTTTACAGGAAATTGACTTCTGTTCAGACTTCTGAAAATTATATAACAATACTGTTCTTCTTAATGTGAGTTAAATTAAACTAACAAGGAGAAAATGTGGATCCAAAAATATGCTTAGATGTTTAAATTCAAGTCCCACCCTGAAAAATCCTAACCCTTGCTCAGCTAGACTTAGGGTTTCTCACTTTCTACTGAAGACCTGGCTGCTAGGCTACAGGGCCAGAAACACATTAACTGCATGACTTTTCCGTTCAGTCCTCCTCCTTTCCCAAAGATAAGCAAAGAACGCTGCTCTCTAGAGTTAATAGTCTTTCAGATACCATACTTAACTGGAAAAGCTGGGTTTAAATCCCAGGTTAACAAGGGACTCCAAACTAGTCTTTCACTGTGCTTGTCTTCCTCATTGCATTATGCAGAAAAGGGGCAGTAGCAGTAAATGTATCATCTTTGCTCAGTTCTTTGAAATAAGAGGAAATTGAAATTCTAAGTTCTGATTTTTACCAGTACGTTTTGGACTTAGGATCCAGCATGCTTGTATATGACTAAACCTGAGGTGGGTAGGATTTCAAGGGTCTTTTGGGTGAGGTTTTGGAGTACTGTTCTCAAACATTAAACTCTGTTATTTGGATTCCATTCTGGGGAGCAAGTGTTTAAAGACTTGGCATACTTGCACCTAATTTATGGAGACTTAAACCTTTTTTTTTTTTTTTTTAACTTCAATTTAGCCATAAATCCTACCATAATTTCAGTAAGGGTTGACAAAACTGCAGCTCTGCATATTTCACTTGTCCAGCAGATCTTTCAGAACAATTCCAGGGGAAAAGTTCAAAAAGAAAAAATCCAAAGAGAAAATAGATGTGAAGGAATGAGCCCTGGTAGTTTCTCTCTCACTTTTTTTTTTTTTTTTTTTTTTTTTTTTTAATAAGAAAGTAGCAGAAACTCAGAAACTTGGAAACTGCTTTTCAGGTTGACTTTAAATTGTTATTTTAAAAATAGCTGAGCTGAATGTCACAAAAGGACTTAACCAGCAGAAGGGAACCAGTGTTTTTCTGCATGAAGACTTAACTCAGATATTGCTTTAAAAGCAATTGCAAGGGTCCAACACACACCAATTAGTTGGCCTGAAGGTCTGGTCCATAGTCTCAATACAGTTTTACAAAATGGATTATATGAACTCTGACTCCAAATGAGAGGAAAAACATGAAAGTTGTACTAGATTAAAACCATGAGGAAAAGTTTATGTTACTCTTCTCCAAAAGGAATATTTTAATGGAATTTGTACATTTTATCCTTTTTAATAGACTGCCCTGTGTCTGGTAAAATTAAACACAAGAATTATATTTGACTGTAGCAGAGGTTCCCTTGTTTGGGGTAATCTTAAACTCTCACAAATCACTGTTGATTTAAAATTACTGTGATTAGATTCAGATGGCTTGAAAAGGCTGCAAGTGGAATAAATTTAGATGTCTTCTCTATGTTGCTAGGCCAGCACTGCCCTCATTACAGAAACACCCTGCATAGATTGTATTGGCAGACTTCGCTTTAAAATACAAGTCTAGGCTTTATGTGAAGGAGCCTAAATTGCCGCCTTCTTATCACACTGAAGTTCCCTGGTGCTTGTAAAGCAAGGAGGCATCCAGGCACATAAAGTGCATCTGTAACACACGCGAGGTACCTGGGCTGCAGATGTCGTTACCCCTCGTCCTTGGTCCTTGACAAGCAACCAAAATATGCTGAAGTTTGTACAGTCACTATTAATAGTTGGTGCTTGAAAGAGTATCTGTGACGTGTAGAAAGCCCCTTGTTCGTATAAAAGAAGTCTTGTAATTGTCAGAGACACTAGCAAAACTTTTATTTTACATGCTGGTCCAAAATTGCCGTGAACTTTACAAATGCCTCTTCCTTTTGAATGATGCCTGTTTATTGCAAATAAATCTTACCCCTGCCTCCAGTAGTTCTACAATTCTGTAAAATAAATACCATAAAAAAGAGAAGTTTTAGGGCAAGTCCCAGCAAGGGCCACAGTGAAGAAGCTTCATACTTCAGAGTATTTTATAGAGGCACTATAGTGCTCTGCGCTGCCTGAAGTGATGAGCTTCCATGTATCATGAAGCTCATGAGCTTCCAGGGGAAGAAAACTTAAGGAACAGGTCATTCCGCGGTTCAGTGTTGAACCAGAAGGTAGAAGGTCAGCAGAATGTTTTCTTGTCATTGATTTTTTTGTTTGTGTGTTTGTCTGGTTTTGCTTGTTTTGCATTTGAGGCACTTGGGTTATTTTCTGCATTTGGCTGTTCACATCATGAGAGGGCACAAATAGGAAGGGACATCATATACACATACATGATAATGCATGACCAAAGAACAAATTAACTGTTTTTTTTCTTATCTTCTCAGAATCTCAAGGATTTAGAGATGTTAAATGCACTTTAAACTAAAAATGATGTAGAGAAATAATTGCGGAATGTATCATGTAATTTGTATTTCAAATTTATTGCTCACTGGTTATCACAAAGTAAAGAATTTTTTTTCTCAGTTTATGGAGTCATATAGATTCTTATAACATCTAAAGTTATATTGGATAACATTTTTTGTTTGTTTTTGTAATGGAGATACAACGTTTTCATGTATCACCACAATCCCATATACTAAGTTAATGTTGCATTATGAATAGTTCCTGGTACCTAAAGCAACTAATAAATAGACAAGCAGGAGAGAACAAACTGCTGAGCTTTGGCAAATTGAAAATATTTCATTTTCTGTCAAATTTGTTGCACAAAATTATGAGGATTGGATGAAAAGTAGTGAAGGAGTTAAAAGTTCTTCTCAGTGTGCTAATTTTATTTGCAATGTTTTTGTCTTGCCTTTTAACAAGATTAATGTAAATACTCTCAGTTTTTATAGATATTGATGCAGTAGTAATTGTCTTTTCTTTATTTCTATTTTTTTTTTTTTTTACTTTTGCAAATCTAGGTTAGCAGGGGGCAAAAACATATTGCACATATTGCATGTTCCAGTCAAGTAATACTGGCAGTACCATTGTAACTAAAATATTTATTTGTTTATTGATGTTAAAAAAAAAGATCAACAGTAAATAATAAAGAAAAAGTTCAGCCTCCAGCTGGATGATTGGCTGATGTCAATTTTATTTGGCCTAAGTGAGGAGTGAGGCAAATGGAATTGAACACTGTGAGTGGATAATGGTCCCTCACAGCAAGTTAAATGTCAAGGCACTGTAAGTGAAGTTATAGAAAACAAATGCTGAGGCGAGGCCGAAGCATTTGTTTTCGAAGCAGGAGACCATTTTCCAGTCACAAAGTTTAATTTTACAGTCACTGTTTCTATTATATGAAGGATTAATATTATAAAATCAATAAATAAATAAATGAAAGTGGCTTGGTGGATCAATGGAAGAGCTACCTGCACAAAATCCTACATTTTGCTTGTCTCAGGCTACAGGCATTTTCCATTTTCCATGCATGCTGAAGCTAGTTTACTTAGAAGTAGAAGTGAGAAAACAAAAATTCAGAGGTGTGATTTAAATCAGCATAAGTTGACTTTTTGGTAAATGCCTTTAGATTAGGTCTGAAAACTATGCATAGGAGGAGAAAAAAAGAATTTTACATTAGTGATAAACCTAATATTCAAATTAGGTGAAATTTGTAAATTTGCACTTAAAAAAAGGTTAGGGGAGATGATAGGAGGAATCCACATTGGTGTAACATACCTGTTGAGAGTCAGATGTCATACAGATTCACTTTCAAATCTACTTTATCAAGACAGTGAATTAGAATCTCTACTGGGCTAAAATCTCAGTTTGTTAGATAAAAGTATTTTGAATTATGAATGGGTTTGTATGTGAATGCTGGAATTTTGGGTGCCTGCCTTAATGAAATGAAGTTATCAAGAGTCTCGAGGATGAGTGAAGAAACATCTTTCCTTTCTTCTTCATTCTTCTAGTGTTTGCTCTGCCACTATTTTTCCATCGTCTTCATTTTACCACTGGGTGGACTTAACTAGTGACAACTCCAAAGTGCAAGAAAGCAACAACTGAACTGGAGAATAGGATGATATGTCTTGTGGTGACAGGGTTTTGTCTCTGATGGCATCATGCTGGTTCTCTATAGCTTTCCTTGTTTAAATCAGCTATTAAATCAATGCAGCTCTCTTTGTTCAAGCAACTGGGCCTCTTGCTTCTTAGAAGGCTGTTGATGTTGAAGGACCTCTGCAGTTAATGCTGTCTGAAAATCTAGCTCTTGTGCAAGTACATAGAATGAGCTTGAAGCTGCTCAGATTTGGAATAAGCCTCAAAAATGTCTCTGCAGACAAGGCTGGCTCCAAGTGATGGCTTGGAGCATGTAAGCAAAGACCTTTGCTTGGATCTAACAGGGGTGAACAGTTCTATCAGTGATGATATAAGCCACAGATTTTAGCTCAGGATGCACTAGAATACATAATGGCTTTGCTAGCCCATCCTAGCACTCTGTCACTCTATTTTTAGGCAGATTAAAGCTAATATGCACCTTTTATTTGACTATCAGGCAGTTCTGAAAGGTTTTAACACTTTCAAAAAGTGTTTCTATGCTAGATATCTTTTTGCATTTTGGCTATTAGGCATTGTGGAAAATGTTACTTCCTTTCTATTCTCTGTTCAGTTTACTGAGGAGAAATTTAAGTGACTCCAGTGACATGGTTTTGAAGGGTCTTGCAAAGGTGATAACATGGTCAGGAATAATAGCAAGTAGCAATGACTCAGGAATTTCACCTGTGCTGCTATGTACCTTCTCATTTAACCTTTCTGTGCTTCAGTTCCAATATACCATTACTAATAAGCACACGGGCATCTTCAGATGAAAGGCTTTATGCAAATTGAAACGTTGCTTTACTGTTGAACACTAATGAAAGTTGCTAATAGATGGCAATATAAATTTTTAGAGCTACCACCTGCTCTTGCTTTGTATTCTGAAAATATAGACTAGTATTTATCTACTTGATTAATCTACATGTGGCAATACCAATTTTAATCTGCTTTTGTAAAAATATTTTGCAATGAGATGCTCATTCACGTACACCAGATTTTTATTTTGACTGAGTTAAGTAAAGAATATCAAAAACCTCTACAAGAATATATCTTTTAGCTTAGAGAAGAAAATATGCTTTTGCTGACTTTCTTGACATTTTGAACTCCACTTGGGACATGTTTCATCTCTGTGTGTTGACCAGGAAGCAGTTAGTCGAAAGACAAACTGCTATATGTGAGTAAGGGAAAACAGAGAGAATATGAAGAACACACACAGAAAGAAAATAGGAAAAAGGTTGAAGTGATATTTTGACTGGTCAGTCTTCCCTAGGAAATACCAAAGTAGCAGTGTATTTAAAATATCACCAACTGAATCTTTTTTGACAGAGGCATAAGCCCATTACTATTTATCTATTTATTCATTTATTTATTTTAGTGGAAAGGGTTGCTTTAATCAAAAAAGAAGTGATACTGCATTTTTAGGAGAATTTGGAGGTTTGGGTCTTTACAGTAAAGATTCAGCACTACACTCTTTAATTTTCCATGTGTTCTTTGGAAGCTTTTACACATTTCTTTTTGGACTTAAACCTGAAACCATCTCAAATCTTGTGATTTGTTTTCTTAACCCCCACTGTGTATTGGTTGGGCACAGTTCTCCTGAAGAACTTATTCTTTGTGGTCTACTAGCGGTTTTGGCACTCCTTCCTTTTGTAAACTTAAGCTCAGTATAACTTTCTTCCATCTGAAAAGGATTTGGCGAGTGCATTTGCTATGTTGGCCAAAAAGCTGCTGTTGACTTGCAGGCAAACTCATCGTTGATTTTACATGCTGAGAGAAAAAGAAATCTGAAAAGAAGAAAAATTCACAGGAGAGCATGCACTGTGTACTTCCTGTGTAACAGTCTGCATTGAACTGAAAAGCAAATCATCACCTATCTCTAAAAAACAAAATCTGCTAAAAATGTAAAGGTTCAGTAAGCAGAAAAGAAAATCATAACAGGCACAGATACACTTTTAAACATTTATGGATTGTATCTGAAATGATGCATTTAGGGGAACGTGTGAGTTTCAATCACCTCTAGAGTCATCCATTAAAATAAAATGAAATAGATTGTAGAATTGCTGTAGGACTTCAGGGTCAATTTTTTTTCCCTGGACTCCATTCTCCATTAGCTTTGGCTCTTTTATTCAAATACATTTTTTTTTTTTTTTTTTTTTTTTTTTTTAAGTAGGAACCTTTCAGTGAACATGCAGTTTAGATCCAGCTGCTATTACATTTGCTCTGAGACATGAACTAAATCATATTGTTTGGACTTCCAGTCTTGTAAACAGCCATAGTTTCACTACAAAAGCTTTTCAGCTAAGCATTACAACTGAGTGAAATTTCTGCTTCTGGTTGCTGTCCCTGAAGTTGTTTTTCTTTTGCTGCTGTGCTCTGACCTGTCTAGGGATATGTGAACTGCTATTGCTAGTGGTATCAACATACAACTCAGCTTAAATTTAGTACCAAACTTCTAGAGTGCAATTTACCATCTGCTGAAGCCTTAAGGTAAACACACATGCCAAGCAATAATTCATACAGGAATATTCCCTATCAGGCTATGTTATGAAGAGCAATCTTCGCAGATATAGTTGCATTCCATTCTCCAAATTGGTTTTGAATTTCCTTGTGACTGGCTTTAGTCAATAGAGCAGAGTGGAGAGCCCATTTTGAAAAATCTCCTGTCTCACTTCCCAGCACTCTCCATTTTTTTTTTTTCCATTTTAAACATGGAAACTCACTGCCATGTGCTGTACAGTTATCTGTGATCTATTGGTAAAACTCTGCTTGATTAATGCACAATTGCAACACTTCTCTCCCCACTGGCGAACTACTTTCCCACCAGTGGTTAAAAAATGCATGCTCTGACACCTTAACTCTTAAATTAATCCAAAATACAAGAAAAATAGTCTAAGAATTCCACCACATCAGGATGTGCTGGTGTGTGCCCTGAAGCAAAACAGACAGATGTACTTTTGGTTTTCTACCTAATGGCTTATGGAACAGCCACGTTATTGGGTCATCATGTTTAGGATGTTGGTACTTGTCTAATTAGTTTGATTAGAGTCTGATTACTGTAATAATAGGAGAGCTAAAGAGTCTAAGAAAACTGATATCTTGGTATCTGTTTCCATACCTCTCATTATAGTAGCTAAATAGCAGCTGAGTGGTGAACTATTATGCTCAGAGTATTGTGGCTTTTGTTCAGAGAAAAGAATCATTTAACAAAATAGGAGATATCAGTAGAAACATAGGAAGCAGAAATATAGTTATAATGACATATAAGGGCTGACAATTAAATAAATTTTGTGCCTGGAGAATATCTGAAATACTGGAAAGAAGGGAATGGGCATTAGAAAAATGGCATTTTAGGTACATTTTAAAGCCAATTTGGAGAAAACACTAGCACCTACAAAAAATACCAAAACCAACATGTGGAAGGAGCTGAACTATTCTCATCCTTGTGTTTTGTGATTCTATAGATATGTTCAGGAGAGTTCCAATCTCTTAGGCGGGAAACTGTGAAAATGAAAAGGTAGTTGATACCTGACCAATGTGTTTTGCTTTTGGTTCTGTTTTTTTTTCTCTCTGAGCCAGAGGAAGTTATTAGAATATTGCTACTTAAAGCAATACATAGAAAAGACATAAAGGAAAAACTGTCTCTGAGATATATGAAGATCAATCCAGCAAAACCACCATTGGCAGAAAATAGTAGGAAGTGAGAATGAAAAGTTATTATTGTAAAGGCTGTCATCTTCTTCACAACAAGCATTGTGAAATTTCCTAGCGATAGGAAATTTAGCTATTAAAAGCAATAAATATTGCAGAAGTTATCTAATTCTGGACATGTCATCTCTCTGTTTTTATCTTTGATGCAAAAATAAAATAAAATAAAATAAAAATAAAATAAAATAAAATAAAATAAAATAAAATAAAATAAAATAAGATAAAAACAGAAAAGATGCATGACAGTCTCAAATGCCATTTTGACATAGAGAAGCATAAAAGTGCCAAGTGCCTCTTTCCTAGGTGATCTGGATATGTTTTCATTTTTCTCAGTATTCCCTGAGATTCGGCTTTAAGCTATTGCTCTCCTATAAGGTGCTGATTTTGGAGAGAATTTTAGGAATTTGGTATTTTTTGTGAATTGTAAAGGGGCTGGACATGATCTGTTTTCTGACAACACTGTAGCATGTGTTTACACCACAATTGTTACCTTGCAGGTGTTGCATAGCATGTGGGAGACTGCTGAATACTAAAAAGCTTGATATAGGAAGGCTCCACAGGTGGAAGAATACTTCCTAATGATCTTGACCTGATTAGAGAAAATTGAAGTGAGTCCAAGTGTTCTGTATTTCCCTCTTGCTAATTGGAAACTTAGTAGTCGAAGGTAGAACATTCTGCCTCTATTGAAATCAATGAGTGAATGCTCATCGAGTCTGCAAGGGACAGAATCTCACCTTAGATTTCCCATGGGTACCAATGGATGAAAAATCCTTAGATATATGCTGATTGCTTATATCCTTTAATATTTTTGGAATGATTATGCCTTCATTCAGAAGAGTTGTTTACCTTTTCTAGCCATATTCTTGCTGGATAGGTGAGGGCAGAGCGGTGGATGTCATCTGTCTGGACTTCAGCAAGGCTTTTGACACTGTCCCTCACAGCATCCTCCTGGGCAAGCTCCAAAGGTGTGGGATAGATGAGTGGACACGGAGGAATTGGCTCAGTGGCAGGGTACAGAGAGTGGTAGTCAGTGGCGCGGAGTGCAGCTGGAGCCCTGTAGTTAGTGGTGTCCCCCAGGAGTCAGTCCTTGGTCCGGTCCTGTTCAATTTATTCATTAATGACCTGGATGAAGGGCTGGAGTGCTCCCTCAGCAAGTTTGCCGACGATACCAAACTGGGAGGAGTAGCTGATAGCCCTGAGGGCTGTGCTGCCATCCAGAGGGACCTGGACAGACTGGATGACTGGGCGGCGAGAAACCTCATGAGGTTCAACAGGGGCAAGTGCAGGGTCCTGCACTTAGGGAGGAATAATCCCAGACACCAGTACAGATTAGGGGTGGACCAGCTGGAGAGCAGCCCTGCAGAGAGGGACCTAGGTGTCATGGTAGACGACAGGCTGACCATGAGGCAGCAGTGTGCCCTGATGGCCAAGGAGGCCAATGGGACCCTGGGGTGCATTAAGAAGAGCGTCTCCAGCAGGTCGAGGGAGGTGATCGTCCCCCTATACACAGCCCTGGTGAGGCCACATCTGGAGACTGTGTCCAGTTCTGGGCTCCCCAGTACAAGAGGGATGTGGAGCTGCTGGAGAGAGTCCAGCGCAGGGCTACGAGGATGATCAGGGGCCTGGAACATCTGCCTTATGAGGAAAGGCTGAGGGAGCTGGGCCTGTTGAGCCTGGAGAAGAGGAGGCTGAGGGGGGACCTGATCAGTGTGTATAAACACCTCAAGGGAGGGAGTGAGAAGGAGGGGATGGCCTCTTTTCAGTGGTGGCCAGCAATAGGACTAGAGGAAACGGCCACAAGCTGAGGCACCAAAAGTTCCACAGGAACTTAAGGAAACATTTCTTGACAGTGAGGGTGCCAGAACCCTGGAACAGGCTCCCCAGAGAGGTTGTGAAGTTTCCTTCTTTGGAGATCTTTAAAAGCCGCTTGGACGCAGCCCTGTGCCACGTGCTCTRGGTGAMCCTGCGTGAGCAGGGSGGKTGGACTAGATGACCTCTGAGGTCCCTTCCAACCTTAAGCATTCTATGATTCTGTGATTCTATGATTCTATGATTCTATGTCTAAACAGCATATTAAGGCAAAAAAAAAAAAATCACAGAGGCAAGTCCATAAGAGACACTTATTCAGACAATATAAGAACAGCGATGCATTCGTTTCAAATATCAGTTTGAACTGGCTCTATCATGTCTGCAGAATGTCATATAAAGTATCATTAAAGCAAAGAAGGGAGCAAGATATTACCTATATGCAAAGGAAGATTTTCTTCAGAGCTGGAGAGAGTTTAAGAGGAATTCAGCTGAAGCGCTTTATTGTATAGTAAGATTTCTAAAGAGTGTCAAGGATGCAAACTCTTCAGAACTTACAGAAGCAGCAAAACTACCTTTTCCACATAATAAGGAGTAGCATTTGTTCTACAATTATTTATGGGGAACAACTTGGTATAAGAAAGGAGTCAGAAATGCCCTTGAATCTCTGGTAGGAGAGGTTCTTTAGTACCAGCTCTCCTACTCTCCCTGCCCCTTCTCCAATACTTCATATTCAGTCAGCTCTTCAAACTTTGGATCTTGAACTTTTCTAGGGAAGCATTGTATCCTCTATTATTTTGTTCTGTGGCAGCAGGTAGATGATACAGTCGAGTAATCTCTTGCCTGTGTCCTGTTGCAGTCAATCTTTTGCCAGTGAACAGCATTCTCATGCTTTTGTCCCAGAGGGCATCATATATATTTGAAATTCCAAAGTGTGCGAGAGAGGTCATTATTTCTAGCAGGAGCTATTTATCACGTAGCAAGAGAGAACAGTTGGCCAGTGCTCGCCTTCCATATGTTTTTCTGGGATTTGCTTCTTAAAGAGATCTCAATGCTCATGGGGCAAGTCCTGCTGAAACCCAAGCCATCATTTTCTGGGGGAAAATCATTTAGTGAATGATCATAAGATTAATGTAGCTCATTGAAACAGATCTTCTTTTTTTTCCCTCTTACAACAAAACTGCCACTGTCTCTTTGTTTGAAACTTCTTTTCACTTCTTTGCCTTTCAGTAATTTCAAGGTAGAATTATATATGAAAATCTTTTCAAGAAAGTGGCACATTTTATTTTGATTTTCCACTTTTTAAATAATCCACCAGAAAATTAATGGGGATGAAAGAGCTACTTAGGAAAAAGGAAAAGTAAAGTGTGTGAGGGAATCATTTTCTTTTACAAGGCTGTTTTTACTGGGAAAGACTGCAAAGCACTACATATAAAATTTATTTACCACTACTCATTAGCAGTAGGGTCAGCCACTTAGGAAAATAAATAGAAAAAAAAAAAAATCTTTCTTTTTAAAGTAGAAGTGATACTGATTTCAAAAGAAGTATTTCTGATTTCTGTTATGTTTGTTTCAATTAAGTGGACAAAGAAGAGGGGACAAAGAAGAGGGAGAACAAAGAGCTGAAAGATTTTTTGTGAACACTTTTTTTAAAGATCGATACCAATATTTTTCTATTCTCTGTTTTAGTTTGCATTGAAAATAAAACTTCCTTTACAAATATGTCCTTCCTATCCAACTTCATCACATTTGTTATAGCACCATTTTTTCCACCACCACCACCAAAAAAAATGTGATTCATTCTATTTAACTTCTCTGGGTTGTCTGGGTACAATTGCATTTTGACTGTTTATATTTAGACTATTTTATTTGTTTTGACTGTTTACATGTTAGACATTAGAGACTCTGAAACAAACTGGTAGGTGGAAGATTGATAATCTTACCTAAAAAAGAAAACAACAAACAGAACAAAACAAAACCCTGTTTTCATGAACTATTATCTTCAGGATTTATGGCTAGTGTATCTGGCATCCTACTTTCACTCTCTGTGATCTGGCACCAACACTCGTTTGGACATATAAACTGCAAGTGTTAGCTGGATTTGTGCTTACAGGAAGCTGAGTCAGCAAGACTAAACCTCAATGATGAAAGTGCCATTCAGAATTAAACCTGTAGAGCAGGATGCTAGGAAGTCAGTAGTGGCTTGCATAGCTAATATGACGGAATCAACTAGTTAATTCATTTCCACCTGTAAAATCAATTAATGGTACATGGGGCTGGTTACTAATATAGACTTTGTAGCTGACTGCCACTGTGTAACGTGATGCTCCAAACAGTGCTACTACATGAGTTGAAAGCAGGAGGCCAAAGCCTGCTTTTCGCCTCGCTTGGATGCCATCAGTCCCAATCAGCTGAATGTGATAAAAAGATGCAGGTGCTCCCAGAAGCTGAGCCACTCTTCCAAAATAGAAATGAAAGAGTAAGAAATTTTGATTTGTTTTCTCTGCTTTTGCAAGAATATATCCCAAATAAAAAATCAATGAGGGTAGGAAAGTTGGACATGATGGTTCTTTGGACTTACTCCATGTAGCCGGTGATAATTTTCTAAGTTCAGCTTTCATGTGAGGAAGGTTTCATCTTGTTTCATCTTAATCCTTGATGAAAGTTTCTTGGATGAAAGAGTTTCAGTCATCAGTAAGCAAGTCCTGTACTGGAGGAACATGGAATATCCTGCTGTCTAATTGAGGCAGCGTTTTTAGCTTTCTAGCTTCTTTGGCCTCTAATTCATGTGCATAATGCAGATTGTGTGTTCAACTTTATGGCAGACTCCCTAACAATTAGATGATTTGGGACTGAGCATTGCCAATTCCACATTTACTGATCTAGTCTCTAGTCATTTTTGGCCTCCATTCCTCACAGTAGGAAATGGATAAAATCCTTCTCCCAGCTGACATGTAGAGTATCTACCCTTCTGACACACTATAAGGAAGGAAGAGGATATAGAGTATATAGAAATGCCTCTCCATATCGAGACCTTGTGTTCAAAAGAAACAATAGAAGAAAGTTGTCTTTAAGAGAGAGTCTTATGCAAATTCTTTGTGGAAATTTTAAATGGCAGTTGGAGGCTAAGGTTATGAGGTAGTGGGAGGCTAAATTTAGACTCTGAACTACATATTTAAGTGTCAAATTAAATTACTTTGACATCTGAATTCCTGCTTGCTGAACACTGTCATACATCAAGTCCTAACTATGGAAGTACAATGCTGTTCTTTTCCCTTTCTCTCTCTCCTTTTTTTTCCTTTCCTTTTCTTTCTTTCTTTTTTTTATTTTAGTACTTTCTTGCACATAGAAGTGTTAGGTGACTTTCTCTCTGAATATATATTATCCCTCCTCTCTCCATCTACACATCTACAAACAAATTAATATTTTTACAGCAAACCTTGTAGCTGAAAGAATGGGCCAAAAATGCCATGTCTGTAGATGTGTTTTTCTAGTTAAAGTTGAAATATAATGTTCTTAAGCAATGATAGAAATTGTTTATTGGTCCTGTTAAATAAAATAAGTGTCTCAATATATTCATACTGTTATACTACATTGGCAGTAACAACAATAGCAAATGTATCCATCATTTAAAATCCATCTTGTGGGCCTCTAAGTAAGCTCGCAATAGTCACCCCAGTCACTTCCTTCTTTGCAAACACTGTCTACCTCTCTTTAGGCCACCATCTATGAGAAAGATTCCCTTTGAGGAACAAGTATTTGAAGAAGTAAATCCAACCAACGTAAAACTCTTGTCAGATAAGCAGCATAAACATCATATTCTATCATCATTTATTTCAGTGCATTTGACATACAGTTTTTCAAACAACTGAATTTCATTCCTGTTGTTTTATCATAATTCTTTACATGAAACCAATGGGATACATGGATACTGGGCACTGTTTGAATAAGTAAGCATGACTCCAGATGCACAGAGAGTTTCTGAAGCTATATCATGGGGTTCTGATATAATTTAATCACAAAGATGTATTTCTACTTCATCCTGTGCCTGTCTGATGCTCTCCTACCCGTGAACCTGCTCTTGATATACATTAAGAGAATGTAATTTCTCTTCTAGTCTCCTAGGGAATCTAAAAAAAGTTTAAACTATCATTCTTGCTTTGATTGAATGATTGTCTGTCTGTTTTTCTAACAAAAATAAAGTTTAAATTTAGTCTAGACATAATAAATCTAAATCAGGTATAAAATCCACTTTCACCAGATTAAAATGTCATGGGCACTCGTCACTATCAATCTACTTATAATTTAGAAAGAGATTTTCTTCCTTTTAAGTTTCATTACTGACTTAAAATTCAGATCCTTCCTCACTGAAAGTGTTTCTAGTCTTCACTAGTCTCCTAGGATGGCAGTGGTTTCAGACATATATGACAGTTCATGTATATCTGCTTTTAGGCAAAAACGTGGAAATCCAGGTTTTTGTATAATCTTCAGAAGAAATGCAAGAATTTCAGCAGTATTTTTCATTGTTGGTGTGTGTTTACTTCAGCTTGAATCTGAAAAGATAATGTGAGGAAACATGCTCTACTGAGAAAATGTATCCATCAGTCTATCCATCCAATCCTGCAGACATCCATGTGCAGGGTCTCCTTCAAGCAGCAGGTAACTGCCAAGGCAACATCATTACTCGCATTTTTTGACTCTAGTTTTCTCCTCCTTTTCCTTTTCTTTCTTCCCTTTCTAGTTCATCTCTTTTAACTGCTATGTTAGTATTTGCCTTGTATGCCAGCTCCATCCTTACATATTCCCTGCAGGGAACTGAAATTGTCTGAACTTCTCCGTCTACCTCATGACCTCTATTTAAAAATAAATAGAGACATATTCTGCAAGTACCTGATTTATAGCTGAGGTGGCCCAGAATTCAGCTGTCTGGATTTTGCTTCAGATACATACATAGCAAGAACTATTTCAGTAGATGGACCTAGAGTACCACCTTTCAGAAATCACTGTAAGGGAACTTTTCTGTAGATTAGTTTTTATGTTTTAAGTCTCAAGACAAAACTGGATTCCATTAGAAAGGAGGATACTTAGCAGCAGCAGAATCTTTGTCTAATATCTCTCTGCCATTTATTATAAAGACCACAAAGCCTAATTTCGGTGAAAGAAAGTGCAGTACTAAAAAGGCTTGTTTTACCTACATGTTACAAATAAGCCTATTACTGCTAAGTGATTTATAATTTCTGTAGCGGTTCACTGGACTTATTTTAGCTTGAAGCATTCAATGTGGCAGGTCCCTTTGTTTCTTTATGCAATCACTACCTATGTACATGGTACATTTGTTTCAGTCCTTATCCTTATTATTTCAGTAATTTTCTTATAGGTTGAGTGCTTATCAGCACAGTAGTGTGAATGCTTAGTACCACCTAATGAGTCAAATGGATTTTCCTGTTGTTGTGTGCCCTCGTGGCCAAGAAGGCCCATGGGATCCTGGCCTGCATCAGGAGGATGTTGCCAGCAGGCCAAAGGAGGGGATCCTGCACCTCTGCTCAGCTCTGGTGAGGCCTCACCTGGAGTATTGGGTGCAGTGCTGGGCTCCCCAGTATAAGAGGGACATGGAGCTTCTAGAGAGGGTCCAGCGAAGAGCAACCAAGATGATTAAGGGAATGGAGCATCTCTCATATGAGGAGAGACTGAGTGAGCTGGGCCTGTTTTTTCTGGAGAAGAGAAGGCTGAGAGGGGATATGATTAACATGTATAAGTTCAGGAAGGGAGAATGCAGGGAGGAAGGGGCCAAGCTCTTCTCAGTGGTTGCCAGTGATAGTACAATGGGCAATGGTTGTAAGCTGAAACACAGGAAGTTCTGTCTCCAGGTGAGGAGGAACTTCTTCACTGTGAGGGTGACAGAGCCCTGGAACAGGCTGCCCAGGTTGGTTATGGAGTCTCCTTCTCTGGAGGTCTTCAAAGACCCACCTGGATGCCACCCTGTGCCGTGTGCTCTGGGTGTCCCTGCTGGAGCAGGGGGGGTTGGACTAGGTGATCTCTAGAGATCCCTTCCAACCTCAACCAGTCTGTGATTCTGTGTTTAGAATGGAGCAAATGGTGGGCCAGAAATTTGGAGTTTATTGCTAGAGTATGATCTCACCAAGTTCTATGCTTTTGAAAACCTGGACGCAGATAGTCACTGCAGTTTGTATCAAAAATGCTTGAAGATCATGTATTTCATTCAGAAAGCACCACCATATGCTGGTTTTGCATCAGTCTTCTTTTAATGGCTAGAGGCATTGTCATGGAAGAGGCAGTGTCGTGATAAATATTTTAGCTCTCTTTGGTCAGTTGTGACTGTCCCTGTTGTCCTTCTCTGCACTTTTTCAAGTGGGGGTAAACCATGGGCTTGTATAATAATGAAGTTCTCTGTTTATTTCTCCCCTAATATTTAATATTTGGGTTTTTTTTCCTCTTTTTTTTTTTTTTTCTTTTAATCACTGCTGGTGCTTTGCTCATGTTTTCATGCCCCATTGCCTTACTCTTAAGCAGTAATGGTCACTTACCTGTTGTTTTATATGTGAAATAACAGTTGGGAGGTGCAGAGAAGTGTTCCCTTATACATTGCTTTACAGTCATCTAAATTGAAATTTTCATTTTTACTAAAACCAGAACAAGTCTGCTTCTTCTTTATTAAACAAGCTGTTCTGTGTTTGAGCTAGGAGAAGAAACATACAAACCAAGCCAATAGTGATCTTTCAGGCTGTCTAGCAAACACTTCATGCATATACTTTTGGAAGCATTGCTAAGGGCTCAAGGTTGGCTACCTTAATGTCGGGGCAAAAAAATTCAAATTATGTTAGTATCAAGATGTTTACAAGAGGCATCCTGTGAGAACTACTGATAAATACTGCTTCTGTAACTACTGTGTCTTATTGTTAATAGTACCATGACCACAAATTTCGAGCAAATTTCTTATAGTAATATTTTTATCTGGGAAATCAGTGTCCCATATGAAGGTGCTGTGTGAAAAAGGTCAACCCAGTGGTGAAAGGAGTGACAATAGATGCAATCTGACAAAATTTGAAAGATACTGAGTGCATGAAAAAGAGCTGTAAAGAAGGCAAGAGGGCAAGAATTTATTACCTAGCATATCTGTAGTTCAAAAGTCTTCACTGTTGTTACTGGTTCTTTGATCAGAAATTTAGATGCATGAAGGAGGGCAAAAAAAGTTGCAAAATGTGGCTGTGATTGACAGTTTGCGATTTCAGGACATACTCCTGCTCACCAAGTTAAGTGATTTTTCCGTTTTCAATTGGCATGTGCCAGATGAAGAGGCCTAGTGAGAGAGCCAGCTGTCCTGCTTGCTATGAAGTAAACAATTAATACAAAAGCGAAGTGCAAAAATATTTAGTCAAGTAGTTTAATCCTGAGAAATCCCATATTGTGCCACTCTGTAGCATCATTGTCGGTGACAGATGCCATAAGTCACAGTATTGATTAATAGCAAAGTAGTGTAGAAACAGAATGGGCAGATCTGTCAATGAGAGGCAAGAGGGGAGAGATAGAGTAGGGTCTGAGGGGAAATCCAGATAGGCTAAGGAGTCTCTGAGATATTCTTTTTGAGGGGGAGAAATGGTTTGGCCCAGATATAATCGTTTTGCTTGAAGAAACAAAAATCTATTTCCAGAGAATTAAGAGTCTAACTTTGGGTCACCACTGACAAAGGTATTTGTTATGAAACTGTGACACATAGTCTGTATTCACCAGTGCAGTACCATGCTGTGCAAAGAAATTTAAACACATGAACACTGAACGCGATAGAAAGAGGTTTGCAGGAAATTGATTGAACCCTAATGGCTTTCCACCGTTGGTTAGCTCATCTGTTGTGAGCAAGGATGGAGCCCGGCCAATGAATAACGCTCAGGTAGCCTAGACAGCACTTAGTGATCCTGTCTATATGTGGAGTGGTATTCCCGCTGGAATATTTAGAACCCGCAAATTGGGTGATTCATTGAGTCCCATCACTAAAAGAGACAATCTATCGATTCCATTTGGGAGATGTTAATAGTGGAGGGACAGCAATCTCATTCCGTGACAGAAGGCCTTTGTGGGCTGCTGAGATGGTGTAGCAGGCCCTGCCACTACAAATCTAGCCACATGTGAGAAAGATTTGCTGCTGATTAGCGCAATAATGCAGATATTGGAATTAATAAGTCAGGCCAGGCAAAGCTGGATGAAAGGGCAGCAAGAGGCTGTATGTGTCATTGCTTGGTGGAAGCAGGTACTGTAAGTTCTCCTGACACATATTGTTTCTTACAGTGTTGGGAGTAAAATAGCTTTCCTTCCACTTCTATTCTTAAAGAATTAAATGGTTTGGCTGGATGACTGTCTACTCAGGTTGCCTTATATACACTTCTAGCCCTATCTAAGCTGGTGTAGTTTTGCCTTTATAAGTCACTGAAAATGTGCTTTTCATAGGCTTTAAGTAATAAGAAATGCCACTGCTCAAATTCTTGCACTGGCTAAATTTGTTTCAGCAGCTCTCTAACATTCTCCCCTGCTCTGCTCCCAGTTGCCCAGTTACACCAAGTCTGTGTTTGCTGATTACCTGCTTTGCTTGGGATTTGATACTTGTGACCGTTTAATTAAGTGCAATAGAAATGGTGAAAAGTAAAAGAGAAGGAAGATGAAAGAGTAGTCCAGTTGCCACTCTGGATCCTGTTTTTTTTTTTTGGTGTTGTTTATTATATATAAAAAAAATTGATCTGGAGAAACATAAAGTTGATACCAGTGTTTTGGACTGACATCCTAGACCAGGAGCTGATTCCTATCAATCAGTGCTGCACAGATGCACTGATTATTTTGATGCTATTTTAATGAGCTTTTCAAGCTTACAAGCATTGAAATATTTCTGAAAGATATGATAAAAAAGCAGACTGTAAATATTATTGCTTTTTCTGTGTTCTGCATAGCTCTAATATCCTGTGCTTTAATTCCTTAAAGAAATATGCATGAATTCCAGAATTTACTAGATGCAAATGTATGTAGTCAGTTTTGTCAGATCTCGCTCACCGAGTGTAAGATTTGTTCTGTTCTCGGCACCTTCTTCACCAGCCATTTTTGAAACCACTCATTCGCAGTGCTAAAATGCAGCTTTTCATCCCATTCCCAGCCTTGTGTGGCAAGTGCAGCTAGCTGAAGTGAGCTGTGTCCTGTGATGAGCTGCAGCTGCTGTACCAAGTCCTGGAGCTGTGCTTAGAGTGTGCCTATAATCCTAAATAAAACAGAATATTTTCTCTAGAGGCATAACAGCATGGCTTGGCCATTTTATGTAGCCCTACCCTTGTGTCTCCTCCAAAGCTGTTTCCTATAGCCTTAGGGAAGTTATTTCCACTGGGCTCTTTTTATTTATTTATTTATTTATTTATTTATTTATTTTCATTTAAAATGGCCAAATTAATATTGGTCCATCAAAGTGATGCTTGTATAACTGAAGGTGTTGTATGCCGTGAGGTGCTGTGTGAGGAAGAAGATCTGTGGAACGTGCCAAGGTTTCATGATCACGTGGAAGGTTTGTATTAAGGAGATGATGACAGAAAGTGTGTGAAGTTGTCTTATAAATTATAATAATAAACTCAAAATAGTAGCAGCTTTTCTGGATGGGCTTGCATTTTGTTAAAAAGTGCACACATAATTAATAAAAAAGTATCCATCACATTTTAATATAAATCCACCATTTTAATATAAATCCACCATATTAATGTAATTCATGTAATACTACTTTGTTTCTTATTTTATTGGTATTGTTCTTATAGTTTTTGTGAGAAAATGCTGTGAAACATTACTCACAGACTTTTCTTGCTGCTCGAAGTTAACTATACCTTTATTGTATCGCAGAAATGAATGGTTGTGTAGCTGCCCAAACAATATCTGAATTTTTAAATCATATGTTGTTGTGCACTACTTATTCCTGATAGTTTGCTCTGTAGGATTAAATAGCTGTCTTCTTCTGCACTAGGCATAGCTGCAATTTAGTTTTGATTAAATGATTCTGAAGAGATTCTTTCTGTAAAGCTTTTAAAATTATTTAGGGATACTTCAGGGTAAAGATAATACAGAACTATATTACAATGAAGGATTTTTAAATTAATACTGCTAATCAAAGTAAGTAAAAATAGGTCAGATGTTACATTTAGAGAGGAAATTCTGCTTTCTGATACACTGAAGTAAGCTACAGAAATTCTGCAATTACACAGGTAGTTCCTGTTTGATATTACATGCACTTTTGTTATAATTGCAAATTGGTACCTTAGAATTAACCGTCCTTCCTAAGACAATAGAAACTGAGTAGAGACAGCTTTTGGCCTAAATATCATGAACTATCCAAAAAAGAAGTTTCTTGGATAAGCACTTATACCTTAGTATGGAGTGACATGTGAATTTGAAGTTTGTAGGTCTGAAGATTGTTTTGTTCCCATTGTAAATAAAAGGTGATTGTATTTTGCAAACTGAAGTGAGAAGTGGAAATGAAGCTCTATAAGAAATCAGTGATAGTGTGGTAGTAAGCTGCAAGACTTGCTTTTCTCCTGTGGATAGTCATATTTTAATGTGTATTAAACATTAAACATTAAAGACGTGAAAGATGTAAAAAAGATGGTGGAACTTTTTAGATTTTGGAATTTCATAATGAAAATGAAAATGGAATATATTAAATGTTCTTGCAGTTGTCTTTGCTTCCCTTCAGACTGTGTTCAAATATCTGCCAGTTACCTCAAAAAAAAAAAAAAAAAAAAAAAGAAAAAGGGAAAGTGATTCACACTGCTGAAAACATTCTGATCAGATCTATAGCTTATATATTCAAAGTGTAAAAAGGTGGAAAACGTGAGAAATGAAATGAAAGATGATTTTCCTACAATGTGGCTAGGGAGGTGAATATCCAGAGTATATCTTAGCTGTGTGTGGCATGTATGAGAGTGTTGTGTTGAAAGCTGAAGTACTGAGACTCCCTCCCCCCGCCCCCCCCAATCTGCTTTTTTGTAATGGGCCAGGTCCTAAAAAGGTGCCAAGTATTTGGAACTCACATGGAGCACTGAAGGTAATCAGGACCTCTCAGGATTTGGCCAGCAACTAGTCTGGCAGATACTGATTCAACAGAAGCCAAAATGTTTGTTCTCTAGAATATCACATGTACCACATTATTCATTAAAATTGATACTCTCTAAATGTTTCACATGCATATTCCAAATCACATGAACAAAATTCCCTGCAGAACAATTATACTTCTCATGTATTTCACTCTGTCTCTGGCTGATTTTATTACATTGAGGTAATGACAATCTTACACTTTGAACACAGAGTAGGGTAATACTAATGTGCCAAACTTCTTGCTAGCTAAGTATGAATTAGTTAAGGTAAAATATGAAACACCCTGCAGTGTTACCCTTTCTATAAGCTACCCAAACTCTGACTTCTCATTCTTGAATAATAATGTTCATGGCTTACTGATCTTCATCATTTGGGACCTAGAATGGATTTCAGGATGTTGTCTGTGGGAGGTGCACAGTACATGGACTTTGTTATATCAGAAAAAATGTGGATAAAATTTCTTGGTGAATTGATGGCCATATACCATCCTAGCCTGTTGTATCTTCACCTAGCTCTTTCAGGAAATCCTTATCAAAGCTGGGAGCAGTGGAACTAAAATTGGCAGTGGTAGGATACCAGTGCAGACAATGGATTAAAGCAGATTTGATTTATGTGAGCTGTCTTATGGCTTGATTTTTCCACATAAATATTTTTGCCTTTCTTTCTGAATGTGATAGACAGGAGATATTTCCACTTGCTTTCAAAAAAAAAAAAAAAAAAAAAAAAGGTTGCTATATGTCTTAATGTTACTGATTTATCATTTGTGTATCATGTTGATTCAGCCAATCTCAGTACTTTTATTCTTGATTTTTCCCCGATAAAGCAAAGTAACGGTAAAAGCTTCATCTTTTCTGTCAGGCCAATATAAGTTTATGCAAGAAGGCGGAATAGAAAAGGTGCATGTCCTTTCCTTGTCTGTTGCCTTTGTGCACCTATACAAGATGCACTGTCCGCATCTAGACTTTCATGCTGTATCTGCAAGCAGCAGTCACTAGTAGCAGTGTAGAGAGAGATGGGAGGTGTTGAGGGTCTGACATCCACACTGTACACAATTCTGAGGCTTTTACTTCAGTTTAGCTTTAGTCTGGTCCAGTGGACTGATTGCCTGTTTGCAGCTAGGGTGTGTTAGGGCACATCTTTCAGTGTAATTTCCTTCAAAAGCAATCAATCCAGCTCACATACTTCAAGACCTCTCTGGGATGTGAACCAAAACGTTCACCAATACGTGGGGATCAGGAGATTGTCTTCAAAAGCAAACTCCTGATCAAAACCAAAAAATAATACCGGCAAACATAGAAGTAGCCCCGATGTGGGCAAGTCATGTCCTTGACATGTGGAAAATGTGGGTAGGCATGCCAGATGCCTTAATTTGGGGGCTGCTTTGATTTCTGCTTTGGTGATCCTGCATATGTATACTATGCAATGAGAAGCTATGGTGGGGTAGGCAGGTATTCTTTGGCATCAGTTCTACTGTCTGTGCTGGAATAGTGAAACTTCTCTGCGTCTTTCACTGCAGAATAGCTCATACTGATTCAATCCCTTCTTCAGAGAGGTTAAATATTTTACTAAGGTCAGAAGACAATATTTTACTAAAATTAGAAGACAATGTTGTCATCTATGTATGAGACCATGTTGTTTTTCTCATGGATATGTATCAAAGACTGTAGATGTTTGAACTGAGCCTCTGCTTTCCCACAGGAAAAAGATGTGGGCTAAATCCAAGTCAGTGACTACTGCAGCTGCTGTTCCATGCTGTGGCATAAGCCCAGATTAAATACGCCTCTTCATCTGAGCTGAGGTGGGACCCAGACAACCAAAGGAGAACAGAAAGTAAGTTGTTATCCACCAAATCCAAAGTTGTGAATAGCTGTAGACCAGCCATGGCCCAGATGGTAGTTCACATAGCCTTGGTAACCTGGCTGGGAACACTCTTCAGAACTACATTTTTCTATGTATACAATTTACCAACATAAGACATTTCCTTCAGCAAGTCTCTGTTTTTCATGCAAATGTCTTCTCATTCCCTGAGAATATAGGTGCTTCCTATATACTTATTGTCTTGGAATGTTGCCACTACCAATTGCTGCTCCAGAGCATGGTTAGAGGTGAAGATAGTGAAAAATGCTTTTTTTTTTTTTTGATTATGCTTTTCCCTTCCCTTCCCTTCCCTTCCCTTCCCTTCCCTTCCCTTCCCTTCCCTTCCCTTTTTTCCCCTCTTCCTCTTCCTTTTCCTCTTTATTTTTTTTTTCTAAATAGGCAACAGTTTGGCATTTCAGTGTTAAAGACTGAAAGACTCACACCTGAATCCAGACATTGCAGCAGCAGCCATGGGTCTGACTCAAAACAATGTAGCGTGCAATGGAACGTGAGTGATTTGTGCACTGTGTACCCTGTTTGCAAATAATGAGTCCCTGTCACAACATAACTGGCAGAGCACTCTGAGAAAAGCCATAATTTTCACCTTAATTAAAACACTTAAAAATCAAATTAATTATTGATTTAATATTCTGACTTTAAAAGTACAACTTCCATTTTATGTAGAAATCTCTGGGGAGATCTGTTTTAGAGAAATCAAGATCGCCTCGGTTTAATTTCTGCCTGTTTTATTTGCACTGACTAGCACCAGGTAGTGGAGTTAGTTGTATATACACAAGGTGAACAAGTCTCCTTCTGTTAAAGGGACACTGTTCCTTTGCAGTAGGCTTGTAGGAACAAGCTTAGGGAAGCTCATAACACTACTGCTGGCTTTGGTACCTTTTGGTAGATAAGGTAAGGATGTAATTTCCTGTGCTGTCAATCTGTGCCTTTGACAGACTGTAAATGACATGAAAGATAATCAAATGACTATTCACAGATAAGAAGCTAGCTGAAAATCTAGAATCTAGAAAATGTCCCTTTAGCACTGATTTGACAGTCTTTGGTTGTGTAACAACAAATGTTTATATTAAACAGAGCGAGTAAGAAAGAATTTTACAGAAGAAGTTGTCTAATCATTCTTCTTTATCTTACCAACATGGGCTTTACAACGTATTAGGCAGATAACAGTTCTTTACTGTGTTACTTTTGAAATGCAGAAGCTGTACCTTGCAGAATGGAATAGGAACCATAATAGTTGTAATTTCTGTAAAACATACAGTGCCTATTTTTGTGTGGCATAGAAGTGGACTGTGCTGAATGAAGTTAAGTACAATTAGAAATGATGCAAATGAGACCTTCAGAATATTTTAGCTCTGCCCATGAGGAAGAGTTGCTCTGTGTAGAAGGCTGTGCCTAAATGTCCTTCAAACTCTTCCCTCATGAGCATTTAACTGCACTCTCCTTCCAAGCAGTTTAAGAACCTGCAGCATGAAGGCCTTAGGATGCATACTTTTTTGTGTGTTGGACTTGCTTGAGATATCTGAAATGAAGGTCAGGAAAATCACTCCTCCAGGTTTAAGATTTTTTTTTTTTTCTGTTTCAGTAGAGCCCTTTATGCTTTAAATTGAGATTTTTCTTCTTACTTTCTATATCTGTGTTAGTTCAGGTTAATTTCCAAGAGAAGGATTTATGTTCAAATACCTCTGCCTTGTAATCTTAGATGACACTAGTTGAAAACAAGTATTAACATAGTCCAAATGAAGGAGGGAAGATGCCTTATCATACAAGAAGTGAGAGCGGACAGATAGCTTCTGTATACATTTTAATGAATATATGAAGCATGTAATAGTTAGATGTCCTTTCAAAGGATGACTGGACAAAATACAAATTCCCATGAAAGAAATATCAAAACTCTGCAGAAAGAAAAGCAGCAATGTAAGGTAATGATCTCAGACTATATAATAACACTGTGCAGAACAGCAATTGTTTCATCTATTGCCACAGAGTGGTGTCCGGTTTAGTGGGTCATATGGCATTTGCTAACACCACACATGGTGTAGAAAGCATTTCAGAGGAATCTATGCCAAACGTTATCATACAGTTACCTCATGGCTGCCATTATTACAGCAAGTCTAGGAATATAGAGTGCTTGTGGCTGTCTCAGCTACTGCTTTGTCACAGCAGTCAATACCAACTCTGTTTTCATGGCATCAACAAGGTGGGAGTTATGGAGCCAAGTAAATAAAGGAAAGCAGAGATTTTTCCCAGGTGGTTGACTTCAAAATGGTGTTGAATGCAGATTAAACTCAGAGGAAAACTAAACAAAACTACACAGCATTTTCAAAAATAGCATTTTTCTTCTAAAAGGCTTTTTCATAAAAACTTTGATTTATAGTTATTTACAGGTAACTGTGAGAGTGGAGCCAAGAGTGACACCAAAGAAACAAGCCTGTTGAGCAGAGTGATATTCATTCAGCATTATTTGAAAAAAAGGTATCATAGAACTGATTTCTTTTTTACATGGATCTTACAAAATGTTATCATGTGTGTTAGAGTGCTTTAAAAATAGTTTCTAAAATCTCTAAAAGTTTTTGATTTGTAACATGCTGTGACTAAGTAGTTGTCTAAATGACTTTCTCATTCCTCCCCTCCAATTTTTTTTTCTTTTATTCTTTGATTTTTTTGTACACAGGATAAATGGAACCACTTCATTTGACTCATGACATGAGCATTCTACTCTAGCTGAGCTAATTCAACATGAAAACTTCAGCAAAGACAAAAACAGAACTGTGCTGGGAATCTAAAGGTATTGATCTATGTGAAAGCTATACTGCTGAGCTCTCTATAATTATATGTCACAATACAGTTTGCAACAGAGAAAATTTATTTTCAGTGAGCTTCCATTAAAGAAAAAATATTAATATATATTTGATGAAGTGGTATGAAAATGTTTTCACCGCTACCTGTTTGTGTAGAATAAATAATTCGTAATTTCAACAGTGAGCCAGCATTAAACTGATGCATATAACATCAAGAACTCATTCAGTGATATTTGGAGTTAATACAAGTTCATTATTTCTGGTTTAAGCTTCTTCCAGAAAGGAGAAAAGCTTCCGGTTTCGCTATCCTGCAGCAACTTGTTATCCAAGCTCATTATGTGACATTGTAGACCACAAAAAAAGTAGTGTTCCTCACAACTGGAAGTGCACCGCTATGGACAGGGGGAGCAATCTCTCCTGCAGCAGCAAATACTGTTTCTTGATGAATACCGCTAACCTCTGTGTCTGTTACATAGGAGTCACATAAATAATGCATGAAGTGCTGTAAGTTGTTTAAAAATAAGGCCCCAAATACATTTCCTCAGTCCGCTAAGCAGCAAATAATATGAGTCAACCCTTGTTTCTTTCTTTCTTAATAGGCTTGCTGCCACTCAGCTTTCATCTTTCATTAAGGCTCCTGCTGGTGCTGCTTTAGGTGCAATATAACATAGTGACACTGAAAACAGTAGGAGGACTTAACCCCAGTGCACTTTTCCTCTATCATAAAGATGACTTTATCAGAGTTAATATCTGCCACAGCTGAGGAGGGACTCTTTTTCTTCTGACATTTAGTCATATTCTATAATAAGATGATAAGGATGGTTTTGTGACATCTGGCAATAAGCCTCTTCTATAGCATAACTTGGTCATCTTTTGCTTAGTGTAACTGCTCCCAAGTTTCTTTCTATGCAACTTTCTGCTTCCTCTTTGAGGTCAGTAAATAGAGTTTTAGTGCAAAAAAAAGGATATAGATGGAGTACAGCTAAACTGAGTAGAATTTCAGGCTCATGCTAGTATGGGAATTTAGAGTTGATTGGTGTCCCCTGATGAACAAATTCTTGTCTAGGAATTTCCAAGAAAGGTAAAGAGCTCCCAAGGAAGGGAAGAATAAAAACCACATTGACTTTTAGTGAAAGTAGGATGTGTAAATCCCAATGGTTTTGAAAACTACAACTGAGCCTTTGCCTCTTCTGAACTTGCTATAACAACATACTTCATCTCATACTGTCATTGACATAACAGATTTTTGAACATTTCCTCAGTAGATTGGTCTTAGGTAATTTGAGGTCCAAAGAACTGAGAATTGAGTAGTCCTCAGCTTTATTTTCTATCTTCCATATAGCCCTGCTTTCTTGAGCACAGTATGACAAACATTTTCCTTATTCTGAATATATAGACTGTATAATTTAAGGTAGCTGCAGTCATACAGGTGGCCACCTTCTAAATGCTTCAGCTTTTCTATAACCATGTGAATGAAAAGAAAGATTACAGTCCTAGGAACTTTCTTTTCCCCCACTGCATCAGTTGCTTTAATGAAAGAGAATACCTTTCCCTACAGACCTTGCCTCATTTTTATGCATAATTGTCATGGCTGAAGTAATAGTCGCTGCAACTAACACTATTGATCTTAATGTCGCCAGTTAAGCGCTTCAGAAGGAGCTTTTAAGCACATAAGTGAAAAGTGAGGATTTCCAGAGGTTCTCAGCAGCGCTGTCCCCGGTGAGAGCTGTCAGCTTCTGAGAAACTTGAAATATCTAACCAAGGCATATTGGCATCATGCAATGCAGCATTATATTACATATATTCCGGCTTACCAGAGTGGTTGAAGAAGCCTGCCAGGAATGTTCTGATGGCATGGATCAATGTTTTGCAGAACTTGTACTACAGAAGTGGTACAGCTTCCCAAATGTATGCTCATACACTGGCTAATTGACTCTTCCTCGCAAATGGATTTTGGACCTGTTTTTTTTTGATCTTTGTCTTAGCAGGAGCATAGAGTACTGCAAATCAAGAGGGAGGTCCTTTTTATGCAGCTATAGCTCTTCCACCAGTTCTGAGGCTAGCATATTTGAAAATACGCCAAGAATTCTTGTGTGGTTTCATGACATGCTTCCATGTGCCATCAATGGTTGGAAGGGCAGCTGCAGTCATCTGGAAATCTGGATTTTTTCAACACTTTTGAAACACTTTTGAAAATGTTGACCTTTCTCAATTTTCTGTGATTCAAAGAGGAAGATTTTGTGACTGTTATTTAATCTTTATTTAAGTAGTGTAAGATACATTGTTTCATTTAATAAGCACCATTCAACATAGAGCAGCTCCTTACTGAGCAATAAACTGAGCCCAACCCTGTCATTGTTAAACTTACTGGAGAGACTTTTTTAGCAAAAGAGGTTAAATCTCTAAAATTTCATCCAAATTACAATACACTTTCCCTATTTGCTTTAAGCCAATGTCCCTTTCTTTACTGGGTAGATAAATTAGCCACTTGGTTTTAAATTGCAAAGCAACACTAATCAAGGAGCTAATTTGTTGGTGCTAATGATGATTTAGCCAAAGCAAACATATTACTCAAGGAAAGGAAAACTGCTGCCAGGATAGGTTTTGTTTTCCTTAGGCAGATTAGTTGTTCACTGGTGAATGGTTATTTACTTACGTACATTACAGTATACTGGTAGGAAGAAAGTTAGGCATATTTGTTTTTATAAGTCCAAGAAGCAATGTTGAGCACTTATATGTATTTTCCAGGTGCACAGAAGTAAAAGACAAGGGGAAAATTCCCCTGAAGTTAGTGTATTCTAGTGAAGTTGATCCAGGTGCTGTCTGTATTGCTGAAGAAAAGCCAGGGCTCACAGCAGGAACCGAACCCTCTAAAGCAACTTCTTGAAAACCCCCCTTTTATCCTCCTCAGAGCAGGAAGGGAGCTGGGCTATCGGCTTTGGAATATCCCTATTCCCACCAGCTAGTTATTTATTGTTTTGGCTTAGATTACCTTAAAATAAAATGCCTTAACATGTTCATGTATTATGAGTTTTGATCAGGAATCTGGGCTTCAGTTTGTCAAAGAGTGGGCTGCCTGGGGGAATTCAGTGCCCAAATCTGAAAAAATTCTGAGCTATTGAGTTTGTCACTTGATGAGAGCAAAGGAATGAAAAAACTTAAATTTTGTTGTACTCGGTATGTGTTTAATTTTTATATTTTTGATGGGCTTTCTTGCTCAATTTTTTTTTTGTATAAAACACTGCAAAAATATCTTTCTGATAAACATGCCATTTTTTTAAACTGAGGAATTCAATTTAATCACTGATCGTTTTAGTTTTCTTAATGAAAGGAGCATTTAGTTTCAATCCTCAATAATTTTCTAAAGAAACTGGGGACCAGTAACTAACCAGATGTGAATTTCTAAAGATGCTCAGCTATTCACATTCTGTTATCATTTAGATTTGGTGGGCTGGTGTTCAAGCCCATAAATCAAAAGTATTTTTGTATGGACGTGAAGTTCACTCTCTGTGCCGTTTTACCAGCCTTTCTCCTCACTGTAAACACTAGAGAGTGCTCTCTAGTCCCAAAGGTTTATAGAAGGCCAGTCTTGTGCCGGAGCATGTCAATCAGTATGTATGGATGTTTAGTGTATAGAATTACTACACCTTCTTCAGTTGGCTTGTTTGTACGGTGACCTGCTGAATGAGGAGCTCTTTGTGTTGCTGGACAGTATTTCTTGGAATGTGTTTAAATTCAGAAAATAGTAGAATTCTCCTAAGTGAAATTAACAATTCTCAGAGCAAAATATGTTCCTTTTTTTTTTTTTTTTTTTTTTTGGTGTTTATTTGACAAAGCATTGATACTGTTAAGATTCCCTCCTCTGTAACCAAAATTCTCTTGATTCCCAAGTGATTCATAAGGCCTTTATTTTTCCCTCAGAATAAATATTTTTTTAAGGGCGATTAAAGTATGTGCTCTTTTTCTAAGTTTCAGAGAGTAATAGCAAATTATACTAGGTAAATTGTTAATATATTGCACAAAATATTACTGTGCATTGTAGATTGATTAAATGATCTGAGGGAATGAATTCAATGTTCAGAGTTCAGTGCAACAATTTAAAATTATGCAAAATAAGGAATTAAAAAAAAGGTATACCTTGATGACTTTTGGTTTCTTTTCTTTCTATAGCTCCTGTGTTAAATTCCCTTGTTGATTACTTTAGGACTGTATTCTTGATATACAGGGAAAATTAATTCAGTCATGGCCATGTAGAAAGTGGATTTTTCCTCAGTTTTGATGTAATCTGACAGGCAGATGAAATGCTAAAAAGTAAGTCACTGTGCGGATTTTCTGAAGATCACTGTGATGATGATCCAACATTTGATGATCAAGATCCAGTATGCAACTTCACTCATGTTCTTTGGCTCTGTAGGAAAAAGCGTCATCCGTCTGACCACAAATAATCCCGACTTCAACAGCTATGAAATCAGAAGTAAAATCAGCATTGATTATACCTGTACCAGACCAGAAATCAGAGAAATGGAGAAGCGTGTTGAAAAGTGAAATATGGTAACTCGGATGCGTGGATCTTTTTTATTTCAAGATTATATTTTTTTCAGTTTCCTTTGTATGTTTTGCTAAGCTGAAACATATCTAAGCATATCCTGCTCCCGTAGCGAGAGAGAAAAAAAGGAAATTATAGAGATTTATTATTATAATTCAAAAAAATTCTGTCCTCCTCCTCCCAATCTTTCTATGGAACCTACCCCATTTGTTCTTCATTCCTTGGCAGCCCTGCAGTCAAAACAACACTTCTGCTAATGTAGATTACTCATGACTGTTTCAGAGCATATTCAATAACCGGCCAACCAAAATGACACAAATATAAAGAAAATATACTGTATCTCCAACTCACTGTTCAAAAGACCACTTATGAATAAACTATCCCTTACATGGCTTTATCTGCATTCTGTGTTCTGCGTTCAGGGCTCCAAATTTTGAGTGCCAAAATAGTGCTTTATTTCCGATGCTGCTTTTTTTTCACTTCATTTTGCTTTGTTTTTCCCCAATTTCTCATTATTATTTTTCCCCTAAAGCTTTCTGCCAAGATGAAACATTGTAAGATGTTCGCACAGTTAAAAAAATAGAGCCAGTGAGGCTGATTCAAATGCCAAAGTATGCTTCTAGAACAATGTATTTTTAACTTTAGGGAAAAAAATCACTATATAACTATATCTAGAAACTGCTTATCTATCAGCCTACTTCTACCACTGGATAATAGCACCCTAGCTGAGGGTTAAAAGGTATAGAGAAGATTAGCAAAAATACAGTAACCTTATGATCTTCTTTGCAGTCTTTTGTTCCTCCCTTGCTTCCCTGCAAAATAGGAACACATTTTTAGTAAAGTATAAAAAATGGAGATGGATCGATGATATTAAATTCATATAACCTAATAAATTAAAGATTAAAAAAACACTGATGTCATATGAAAAAGCATGTGTTATTAAAACCACATCAGCAAGGACAAGAGTGATAAACGTTTTAGCTGCTTGCTTAGTTCTATTTAGCTGTTTACTTGTTTGCAAAGGTTCATCAGTTTCTTGATATTAAACCCACAGCGGGTAAGTGATGTCCTAAATAAAGGATTACAATTCTATTGTGAGGCTGAAGGAAGAAGATCAGGTGAACTCCTGCTTTTTTATTCCAAAAGAGGCAAAAAGGGTGAAGTATACATATGTGTGCTTTAGCAATTGAATGGTTCCTGTTTTATTTTAACTTGAAAAATAGACCTATTACAAAAAGTAACTATAAAAATATCAAATTCCTGCTCCACAAGATGTACCTCAGAGCCTCCAATCTAGCACTTGGCGCATGATCAGAGAATGGAAAAGACTTTCAGATGTCTAATGACCACTGTGCATAACATGACCACTGTGTGTATGGCGTTATAGTCACTAGAGTGACTGGTGCTGCCACTGGTACATTTTAGGATTGCATGGCTGTCCCCACTCTCAGGCTGGACTTCCATGGTTCATGCTATTCCCCCATTCTGTGACTTGCAGCCCAGTAGGTGCCATGCATGGCTCCCTTTTGGGTGCTGTGAGATGTCTCTAGAGACTTGGAAGCAATTTCTCATGGCAGTACACTATTTATTCTTTCATCTGCAGGTCACAGGATAGAATAATACAGGTTGGAAGGGACCTCTGGAGACCATCCAACAGATGTTGGAGAAAGACAGAAATTAAAAAAGAATCTGTAGCTTCTCAAGTCTTACATGGACCTAACTGCTACTTGTTATGAATGAGGAGGAACATGTCTGACTTGCATCTTGCTTGCTCTGCTTGCAGGTAAGTCTTTCCCAGCTATCAACTTGTTCTCTCAGATTATTTTTGCTTGGCCTCATCCCCTTCTTTTCTGTAGAGACTGTGTATTGCACTTCCCTTCTTCTCGGGCAATGAAGCTTTGTCACCAGGGATGTGGTGAAAGAGTTTGTCAGCTATAAAAGTGCCTATTGCATATGAGATGATGCTGATGATCTAGACTATAATTTTATCTTTGCTAGCTGGTTGGTTTCAATGCTAACTTAGAGTTGTCTTTGATTTAACTCCAAGGCATTCAAGCAGGAAGCATACAAAACTGAAGGAGAAAGAGTCGCACATCATATTAATATAAAATGCTACAGGCACTTATCTTCCCATTGGACTGTGTAGGGCAGAGGTGGGATTGCAGATGCTATTCTTAGAACATGGATAAAGGCAGAATGTTCCAATACATTTTCCTAACCCTCCTCGTATATTATTGTCAAAATCTGCTCAAGAAGAGTAACAGTTATCACCGATAGTGGACTGTGGTAACAATGGTATGTGCCTATGTGTCTCTGCTATAGATTTTTATTCTCTCACCCCAGGCTTTTAATGCGAGAGGAAAAGATGCAGTCCCTCATAAATGTGTTGATTTACTAGATTGTTCCAACTTAACCATTTGTGGCAAACATAATCATATCTTCTGGTCTTTTACTCTAAAGTAATGTTTCTCATTGGAGTGATTGGTCTTCACAGCTGTACACTTGCACTTGCAAATGCTGCTTTTTTGTTGTAATTATCTGTGCAGTGTTAAGAGCTGTATAAGGATCAGACTCCATTGTATTGTGTATCATTCAAATACAGAGGAAGGAGAAGGTACATATTACACAGAGATAGAAGGAAATAAAAGTATGTTTGCTGTAATAGAGAAAAGGAGGGAGTGGATGATTTGAATAGACATGTATCATGTTCAGAGTGAGAGGTCTGGAAAATGATCTTTGCAGAACTGTTTTGGATGAGTATGAGCAGGGAAAAGAATGCATTTGTCAAGGCCAGAAGGATATTCTGATAGGAGTTGACAAGAATGAGACCACGAATGTCAGCTCTCTGGATTAATTGACAAGGTTTTATTTTAACTGTGTTACGCAGAAAGCTTGTGTAAATTCAGAGCACAATTGAACATTTGTGATCCAACCAATATCATGTATCAGCAGAGTGAGCTGCAGAGATGTGAAAGCATCAAAGCTGGATCCTGGCTTTCCAGCATAACAAAGCTGAAGGACTGAGGGAGAGCGCGAGTCTTTTACCTCCTCATCTAGGTAGGGAAACTACAGGACACATGCATGGGCTTTGGAGAAGGGCCATGTTGTTTCTCAACAACAGCTTCTGCTCATTGGCAAGAACCACTGCAGTAATCCTGATTTTTGAAGGATGTTATAAAGGCAAAGTAAGCATGCTTTTAGTTCCCTCAGCAGTATTTTACCTTGCATTTCTGTCTCTTTTTTTTTTTCTGTGCTTTTAGCCAGCTCTTGTGTGTCTACACTTTCCATCCCCAGCAGATAAGAAGTAAAAGATGTTAGCTTGAAGCTTTCAGTAATGTTTAAACTGGTGTGCTTTTTCTCTGATCCTTGAAAATATGTTACGCTTGTGGGACAGGTTATAAATACCTATTTCTTAAAGTGTAACAACTATAAGCATGGGTGAACCCCTAAATCTGAAATGGAGCAAAGTCTAAGATGCAAATCATGCTGAATTTCAAGACATTGATGACAAGCAAAGGCAGTTGCATTGCAATAATTGAGAAATGGGATAGTGGGCAAAGATTAAGAGCTCCCTTATCTAAATTTATTTCTAATCTCAAGGCTAGAAAAGTGTACATAGTGAGATATGTGTTTTGACAGATGTAAGAAATACAGAAATAGAGCAATAGATCTGTTAGTCATTTGACTAGAGATGGTAAGGCTGAAGGATTAGCGAGGTTCAACTGCCAGTCTGCGTATCATTTCTGATAAGCAAAGTTTTGCCCTGAATTATCATTGAGTAATAGCTTTAATTTGAAAAAAATGTGTCCTGTGGTACCTGCTGATCACACTCTGCGGATCTGAAGGCTTTGAGATACATGGATTTTTTCAAGCCTATGCAGCCTTTGTATGTGACCACAAAAGGCTCTTCAAAGTTCTGTATTACCGAGCTGTTATAGAACTTCAGAGTAAACATGCCACTTTGGGAAAGAATTTGGGGAACTTAATTATTGTTTTTGAAGAAAAAAAGAGAAAGACTAACTAACTTATTCTGGACAATCAGAATCTGAGAAACTTGAATTACTGGTCACTTTGGGAGAAATCTCAAGCCTACTTCCAATTCTGCATTTCACGGAAAGGACTTTAAGGAAATTTTAGACTTTGGGAAATTTGTTCATCCACAGGGTAGGTGTTTATACTGCTGAAAGCGTGATAGTCCAAGTCATGATATCACTCTGAAAAAAAAATGTGCTTTTGCTTCTTTTCCTCTTGCTTTTCTGGAATAAAACCACTGTGCTACTGAATGGGGCTGTGCTGCAAGTTTAGAAATTCAACTCTATTTTCTTGTTCTGTTTTATGTTTTTATTTACTTGATGAATAGTTTTTCACCAC
Organism: Nothoprocta perdicaria; assembly: GCF_003342845.1. Lineage (NCBI taxonomy): Eukaryota > Metazoa > Chordata > Aves > Tinamiformes > Tinamidae > Nothoprocta > Nothoprocta perdicaria. Next base: position 4,211,030 of record NW_020455588.1, read on the forward strand.
TCTAATGTGTTGTGATGCAGCAGACATTGGTTCAGTCTTGCAGTAGGTGTTTGCTTACCTACTGTGCAATGAAAAAAGATGAGGCATATTTCACAGTGTTGTAGAGATTGAGATTGGTATGCTGATTTCCTTACAGATACTTCATTTGACTGTGGAGATATACTATATAGGCATCTTAAAAAAATGCAATTTGTTGTGAGTGTTTAAAACAGTCTTTTCGTATAGTAGGAAGTTTTGCTATGTGATTTACTATAGTCAGCTTTCAAAGCAGGACTCAGATCTTTCTGGTAAATTTATGAAGTAATAAGTAATGAAGACATGTCTTTCTGATGACAGAGAAATATAACTTTATTAATAAAATTCAATATTTTCCCTATGTATGCTCAAAAAACTACAAACAAGAGATTTGTGGTTTTTTCATATGAACTGTCTCAGCAGAAATAACAAAGTTAAACTTCATCCAGTATGACTGTCCTTCAGAGAGAAGGAATAAAAAAATTAAACTCTAATTGTGTCCCTATAAAATTCCATGTCAAATTCCCACTGATTTCAGTAGGGCCACAGTGGTCTCTTCTAGCTTAAAAAGTATTTATGAATACTATTCTAAATACTAGGTACAAAGGAAACTTCAGGGTTTCATGCTTCTTTGGTTTTCAGAAGTCCTATTTAGAATGTAATTTGTAGTCATTCACAAATTCTGCAGTCGCTCTTAATGTATATTGCCAGTTCCAGGAAACTCATTTAATATTACCAGTCACGCTAAATGTAACTTGCCTAGATATTCCAAAGCAAGTTCCAAGTTCCAGACCAAGAAAATTGCTTATTTATAACAACTTATTACTACTTTTAGTTTCTGAGCTACTAGCCACTTAATAATCAAAAGAAATACTATGTCCTGTCTTTTTGGAGAGCTCCTCCTTGCTATTCCTAGTCGAAGGCTTTTGAAAGCCTAAATAAAGCATTGCCACATGGTTCTACATTATCCACCATTTTAGTGACATATCAAAATATTTGTAGTAGATTATACCTGTTTAATAGATTATTGTAACAGTTTTCTGGGTTATGGATCCTAGAATCAACTTGATGGTCAGGGTTTGCTGGGGTGGAATGTCTGGTGATACAGCTTCATGACAGTTTAAATTGATCAAAATCACTGAACTGAACAAAAAGTAAAATAATGATAAGGCATCTTGTCCATTTTTGTACTCATAAATTCCATCTGTCTTTTTTTTACTCTTTAAAATGGAGTAGGGCTTGCTTTGAGTAGAACTCTAATTTTGTCTTGGGAAGGGTTATCCTACCAATCTACCATCTACTTGATGATGTGTCCTGGAAGGACTAATTTTCAGTAATTCTCCATGAATATTTAACTACTAAAATTGTGATCTGTATAAGGCTCATTTCTGATATCTTGAGTTATTTTCATGTAGTCTCTTGAATGTTTCTATATATCTCCTCAAGAGTCAAAATCTCTTTCAGTGATATTGTGCATACATGCTTTACTAGCACACCAGTGTGCCATGCAGTGAAAAAATGCAGTTGGTTGTACATAGATTACCTTGGATTTATGGAAAGAAGATATATTTAAAAAATCTCTTTAGGTGAGCCAGGTACTTATGTCTTTCATTTTGATCATTTTAGTCTACAAACACAACTCTGATTGTCACAAAGTGTGAATGCTCCTCAGGCTGAGACAAAGAGAAAAAAACAAATTCAGTTGAATACTCTGGAAAAGTTCACAATTCAATAATTTTTTTTTTTATTCAAATGAGGAATTCATTAAAAATATGTTACTAGATCTATAGGACTACAGAAAGGAGCTTTAAAGTCTCTTCAGACTATTGCTCCTTCACAATGAAAATACAATTCTTTTAAAGAATTTGCTCTGAGGCTATAAATGCTTGGTAGAAGAGATATGAGATAAGTAGTTTGAACTAGCGCTTTTCTTTTTAAACTCTGCGGCTATCACTGTCTTCTCCCACCAAGAAATAAGTCAAATTACAAGGAATCACTCATCTTCATACCTGGGAGAGAGCAGTGCAGAGCTTGTGGACATCAGTCCATCAGGAAAAGATCGCTGGGACTAGCAGCTCACTTAACACTCTTAATTGTATTGCGCTAAACAACTTTGAAAGAAGAAAAGCTTTCAGTCAGATTTGTGACTTGGAGATAAAAATATCTGTATTTTGTTGCATTTCTTCTGAGGTCGCTTTGTCTACAGTCTGCTTTCAAAGACTCTAGAAATGAGATTGCTTGTGTCCTGTGCAGGATATGCATTTTACATCTCTCTCTCTTCTCGCCCTGCTCCATTTATCTCCATACTATGTCTATGTCATTTTTGAAGACTGATTATCTGTACTCAGAGAATGAAAAGGGGATATGTGATGACTTACATATGTGATATTCATAGTTGTCGTTAGACTGTTCTTCACATGAACATACCTTCAGAAAAGATTTGATTTTTCTTCTCTTAAATTGAGAAGAAAAACTAGTTCCTTTAAAGTCTTTTAAAAAGTTTATGCTGAACTAAATACAAAATGATTCCTCTCTTTGAAAACAGTAGAATTATCAGATATATCAAGCTGGAAACATAAAACATAAGAATTACACAGTAAAATATACCATTTTGTTCTCTGAAGTGTATACGATGTAAATTGAAAGACATTTTTCTTTCCAGTTAAAATCTCAAAATGAATCTATTTAATAAAACACATAAGAACAGAGAGATACTTCTGTGTTCTCAGGTATAGTACTAATGCACAAATCAGTTTATATTTTTAGCTGTCCTTATTTTGAAAGTAGTAGCAGTATAAAACTATGCTTGTGCCAGCAAAATATTCATAGAGGGTATGATTATAAAGATTACTAATTAAAAGCTTTTACCACCTTTTAGGAGTGAAGTTCTAGCTTGCCAAGCTGGTGATGCTTGTCTTTATTCCCATCTCACATTCATTCTGTGGTCCACCTAAAGCTTGAGAACAAATACTTATCTTTGTGCATAGATTCTACAAATGAATCAAAACTGTCATCCACAGCAAATAACAATTTCCAGTTTAAAGTGGGGAAAACCAGAAATTACTCCAAGAAAAATTTACCCCAACTGACTAGTTGGCTGGAAGATTTGAAAGAGTAAGCGTGACTTCCTCTGATGATACACTGAAAGATCACCTGGTATATCACAGCTGAGGAAAGGACTATGCAGTGCCGTTTCTAAATGTCTTCCTCTGTTTTTAGCACTACTTTTGCTGAAGTGAAACATCACTATAAATGAAACAGTATTAGGAAACAAATTTCTCTGATAGAGGCCAGGATTTCTCACTGTAAAAACTGCTAGCAAGATACTATAATTAGCGGGAGAAAGTAGCTTAAAATAAAAATTACACTATTCATTCCAGATCAGTAGTAACTATTAATTTGATTACTTTCTGAGCTGTTCTTTGTGTTTAATTGTATTTGAGCTGGTGAATTTTTACTAGTGGCTTCGTACTTTGAATACTTGAAGTGGCTAACAGAAATCCAGATACCAAGGAAGTTTTCTCAGCAGAATGGGGTGGAAAGTGCTAAATGACATCTTTGGAATAGCTTAGTGCTGGATGCAGGTGACTGAAATTGTTATTAGATTCCTTTGATGATTCTAATGGATTTGTTCTTATAACTAATGGCTTTATTTGGGATCTTAGTAGAAAATCAAAAAATAGAATAAAATGAAAACCAAAATAGATCCAAAAATTCTTTCTTCTTAGGAGGCTGACCTAGAATTAAGGGAAAATGTGAGTAAAATTGAATGGCTACTGCTCATGTTATCCATATTTTGTAGAATGATATTTACATTTTCTAGCCTGTCATTTTGATGCCTTTCAATAGGCTAGAGGAGTGGTGTAAATATATTCCAATCCCAGCCATTACTTCTCATTTATCATCTGATGTGCTTAAAAATATTTTCTTCATGCAAGTTCTGACACCTGTTAACCAACATATGATGACAAGAAATGTATTACACTCCATAGCTTCAAGATGCAACACTTACATTTGTGAGAAACGTTTGTGGGTCCACAGAGGAATGAAAATATGAAGCGAACAAGATAAAAGCAATATATTTTACCAACATGGAGCAATATGGTATCATCTTTCCTTGATGATATTTTACAAGAATTGCTTAATTTAACCTGTTTGATAGTCTTAGTCATCACTCTCCGTAGATATTGGCTTTCTTCAAGAAAATCTTTTCAGTTCTGCATTTAGAGATTTAAACTGTCATTGTGCAGTAGTTCTTCATAATGTGCAGCACAACCACTTTGCTTTGGGACCCTGGATTTAAAAAGATGTATTTACTTTGATACCAAATGAAAGCAAATACTTATTTTTTTTTCAATGAAACATAAAACAAAACATTCAATTCAATTAAATAAGTAACAATAATTTTTACTTTGTCTTTTTATGGTACAAGAATGTTTATAGATTGAAAAAAGTATGTCTTAGTGGCCACGGGTGAATTTGCTCTGAACATAAGCAACCATTTTTTTCAAAGCTCTTTTTTCAAAAATTTTTCTTCAAACAATCATTCAAAAAAATGTTCATTGCTGCTTTTCTCACAATAAGGTTTCTGTTTATATGTTTAGTCCACCTGTTCAGAAAAAAATGATGTAGGACCCAACTCCTTGTATTGCTCCTGTTGTTTTTCATTACTGAGGCAAATAAAGCAAAAAATTGACTGTGTTTTGCCAAAGCAGATAAATTCCCCAAAGGTTTAGAACTGATATATCCAACTACTGTGTCATTCTCATCTTCATTTCCTTCTACAGCTGTAAACTTGGCCACCACATGCTGCTCTCAGGCGATTGCCAGCTGAGAGGACTCTTAGGGGCTGCAGCAGGTTGGCAGAGTTTGAAGTGCCACCTGTGTTCTTTGAAACATTGCTAGTGTACAATTTGACCCAGGATCAAAAAGCTGTGTCTTGCTCTCTGATGTTTACTTTCTCTCTTGGAAGAGAAGGGGAACAGCACATATCTGGTCTTATGTGAGCTCAGCGAGTAACAAATGTTCAGTACTGTAGAAGAGGCATTAGTACATGACCATAGATTAGATCGTATTCTTGTGTGCTACTGATTGAACAACTGAAGCTAATGACGAAACTCGTGAATAATGATCATCTGTTTACACAAATTACTAGCAGGGCAGAAAGGAAAAAGAAAAAAAGAAGGCTTCATTTGCTGGAGTAATGTTTTGCCATGAATGATTTGTCGAGCTCAGCTATTAATTTCTTCCCACTGTTTTGTTCTGCTTCCCTGTCAAGCCAATATTACCATCTTATTTTCCCATTTACCTATTAGCTTCTGATGGCTCACATCAGCTTCTCTTGAGCCAATATCTGCTAGCCAATAACTACCTGGATCCTTGCTGGAATTCATTTCTGCTATATGTTTAGCTGCACAGAAATTGGGGTTGACAAATATGTCAAATTAGTCACATACCAGGGTTGATTTATTCTCTGCTCCCATGGTATCACTTTTGCAGACTGCAGAAAGAACAAATGGAACTGAAACTCAGATACAATTCCTGTCATGGCTAAGTAGTGTACTCTTGAGAACATCTTTGGATATTTACATGAAATAGAGAGGAATAACTCCTTGATCCAATTGACCTTTTCAATATGGATTGTCCTGGATAGTGATTTGCTTGACTTTCTAAGCAGGAAAGCTAGGGATAATCTTTAGTACAAGTGTATTGAGAATTAAAGCTGATTTATATATGGACTCCAAACTGAATTAAAACAAGACTTGAGAAAGCTGGATTTGTAGACAAAAGCAGCATCGCCATGACAAAGGCACCCTTTTAATTGGCAACAAAACAGTATGTGCAATAACTTCCTTTGAACTGCCCAAATCTAAAACATTGCCTCTGAAAGGACCTGTCAGAGTGATGCGGCACTTCTAGCCCCACAGGTTGTCATGAAGTTTATTAAATTCGTGTTAAAAATGTAGCTGAGGTAGCCGAGTGTGAACTGATTGCTAATCTTAAAATAAACTACTCCTTAAATCATAATTAAAGAAACAAAACATGTCAGATAATGGTAAGGATGAACATGAAAAACATAGAGTAATAGCTAACATTTCCACAGCTGCTGTGCAGTTTGAATCTAATGGCAATTTAAGCTGATTAGACAAGTAATCTCATAGGCAACACCTTGCATTTGCTTTATATACCTTTGCAATTTCTTTTACAGTTCTTTAAACATAGAGGTTGAACAGGACACAATTATTTTGCCTTCAACTTATTTTTTTATCACAAGTGACAAGTTCCAGGAGAAAGAGCAGGTATCAGTGTCATTTGCCTTGTTTAAAGTAGTGGAAATGCTGACCTGTATCCCCAAGAAAATTGCTTCTACAATTCATCTCAATATGAACTGTACTGGTGGTGTTCTTATGCTTTACTCTAACAAGAAGTCAAAGCAATGACACTGTTGCCTAATTTTCATTCTTCTTACTGACTTTAAGTTGGATTTCTCTTACAGAAATGGTTGTCAGGATGGGATTCTTGTGAACTTTTCCTGATTAAGTATCTAACAAAAAAGGCCACTAGCCAATTTCTGACTATGAAAGGCTTTACTATCTAACTTTTAGTGCAATGAAATTGTATAATAAATGAAGACAAAGGGAAGTTTCACTGTCAGGATCACATTGGCCTGTATATCCTCAGCTCTTACGCAGCCATCAGTTGGCATAAGAAACCCTCTGTGCCCACAGAATCACAGAGAGTGAAAATCAAAGGAGACTTCTCAGCTAACTGATTCCACGGTGTATAAGCTCGCTAGATTTTGTCCTTCACCTTGAAAGCTGGAATAAATGGTTGAGTGCAGACATCTGAGGAAGCATTATTCCTGAAGCTCAACATCTTTGATATTTAGCTGTTCCTCAACAGAAGGATATAGAATATATAGGAATAGAAGATATTGAGTTATTCCTCAATATCTTCTACATATTATAGCCTTATTTGTCTTATTTATCGTATTTATATCTATTTATTTTTCTGCTTATTTTTATACCAGGAACAAATAGAAGGGAATTGCACTCTCAACTCAAGTGATTTCCTGGAGCTGCGTTGGGAACAGTGTTGCTTTATCTTCCTGCACAGATATATACAATGTGATGGCTTAATCTAGACTTGAGTAACCTAAGCTTGGTATGTGAATTCTGGTAGAGAAGACAAGTTCAACCAAAAGTCTTTGCTTTATATGACTTTTATGCCATAAGCTCAAACTACTGCTACTGGAACAGGACAAGAGAAGAGCGAGCTTGTGGCTTTAAAGGAATGTCATAGGGTCTTCAGAATACATCCAAGTGCGGCATCATGTAGACTGTATAGACTGTTTTACACATCAGCATATAATATATGCTGTTATATTTGCACATATATCTTCATATTTATTGTTTCATATATAAAATTAAAGTATTTCTTCTGAAGGTACAATCATGTAGATAGAAGCAATGTAGAATGAAAGGTACACACACAGTAAAATTGCATTGCCTTTATATAGCTTTTCTTCATCAAAAGCTGCTCACTTCTTTTGCAAAGGGTTCAGCATCATAATTCCATTTACAAGCTGGATAAAATGTGACACATAGAAGGTCCCTCAGCAGGTCAGCGGCAGAGCTAAGTCTGGATTCTTTGTCCTGTAGTCTGTTTACTAGGACATGTTAGATTCGCTCTAGCTTATGTGACCTAGGCTGTTTGTATTTTGTAGTCAGTTTTTCACTTACGAAAGCACTCAGTACCAGTTATTGCAGGAACTGTATTTTGCATTGTGTAGTCTGAGTATGGAATCTCTTTTACTACCTAGTAATTAACAGATAAAAATCTCTTATAATAATGCAATTATGTCATTGACAAATAAAAGGTAAGCAACAGATGGTAGATTCTATGCTAAGCTACAATGCACATATATAATGCCATTCTTTCTTTGTATAGTAAGACAAAAAAATGTGTTTAAGTTACAAAGATTTCTATGTTGTATCAGCTGTTAAGGTGGTGGGTTTTTTTATATAGAATATAAAACAAAAAAAAAAAGTAAGCGTCTTGGTTCTTAGAACTATGTTACAGGTCTCTGTTATCTGAAACTGACGTAGAGTTTCTTAGTGTTATTACAGTTGCAGGGATTTATATTACATCTACACTGAAAATATATTCTTATAAGCACAAAAAGTAGTCCATGAAGATAGAAGGAAGCTACAGTTGTAATTATTTAACTTCTTATTTAACCTGAATCTAATGGTGTCTTAACACTAAAAACCCTCCACAACTGCTGTTATGATGAAGTGATAGTTAAGCTAGGATTAAAGTTAAATAAATGTATAATAGGACATGAAACAAATATATGATAAATATAATTGGGATTAGTTATAGGAGGATGTCTATATTTTTGAAGCAATGGGAATATTTAGAAACCTAAATATGTAAAATGTTTCGGAAGCAAAAGAAGCAAAAAACCCCCACTCTTTTTAAATCAGATGCCTAACGTGTGTCAACTTTCTCAGCATCTTTATAAGGCTTCTAGCTGCTCTAAAACCCATGTAGATGTCTATAACGCCGCCATGGTGTTTTCTGACTTCAGACTTTCTGAAGCAAAGCAGTTTTATTTTATAACTGAAGTGCACCAGTTCTGAAGTACTGCGTTATGACAGCATTGTATCCTAGGTGATGCCCTAGGCTTTCACAGTGCAGAATATTCGTTACATTATAATGACTCCATTTACTCTAATGTTGACATTGACTTCAGTGCTGGCAGTCTGAAAGCAGTGCATTAACTGATGATGAGCTTCTTTGAGGCTCGTCACTTCATCAGGTGCCTCTTTTTCTGAAACAGACCACTATTTTTAAGGGTTGTGTTCATCCTTTTCTCAAGATTTTCTTTAAGGTGCCAAGTAACCTACTTTTAATTTTTGTCCTGGAATTTCATGGATTCTTTTCAACATAAAATATAAAACCAGAAGAACCATACTTGACTCTCTTTAATGTTACTATTCTCCTTTTTCTTTTTCCTGTTTTAAAAACAATTTTTTCTGAAGATATGAGGAAGTAAACAGTGTAAAACTATGATAGATGTTATAATCAACAAATTCTGTCATTCTTTTTATGTTTATTTTTCCCTTTCTATGAAAGAATGAAACTTACCAGCTTTATTTATTAGATACAGCTTTTATAAATATCTACCTTTTTAGCTTTGTTTTTTTTTTCAGTACATCAGTATGAATCAGTACATTCATAGATGTTAGACATTTCTGATGTGCTCATATAGACCATATACAGAGAGTCTATCATATACCTATCATATGAATCTGCTTCCTTGGTTCAATGATTGAAAAACAATGGTCAGAGGATGAGTTTTTCTCAAAAGGAAAAAAAAGTCAGTGTAAAAATTTAAAGCTGTAATATATTGGATGAAAGTAAAAGGAATTGGGACAAACATGGAATATTTCAGCAGAGGTGCCAGTGTTGAACTGTAGTCTTGTTCTCTTGTGTTTTCCTTTGTCACTGCAGTCTAGCCTGGCCATCTGGATGGCTATTTCTGGGCTGCACAGGGGACCAGAGGGAGCGCTATGTTTGGAGAGGTGTTTTCCCACTGGAGAGCGCATCCAAAGAGCAGCTCTGAAGCTGCCTTCCAGGAACTGCAGAGCACCTAGAGTCAGTTCTTGGATAAGATATTTTGTTTTCAGAAGTTCTTCTACTTCTGTTAAAAGGTGAAGTTCTTGATAGAAAGCATTTTTATATCTCTATCTCTTGCACGCTTTTTTCTTTTGATCAGAAAACTAATTTTCCATTAAGAAAAAAACAGTTAACGCTGTTAGAGAATTGAGCTGATACTTAGCTCTGCTGAAAACTGCTGATATACTCCTGCTGAAAGCAAAAATCAGGTTCTTCATAGCTTTCACAGTGCTGTGCATTATGAGTAAATGCATGCTCATTGTATATTAGACATTATTTACACTGCATCTGTCATGCATTTCAATTATTGTAAATCTCAGTGCACTGAGAAAGGTGCTTCACTCAAGAACAAAATCCAGACAGTCTTTTGTTTCTACAGCTACAGTGCGTGGCAAGAAAAAATAAATATTTGACGGACTCAGTGCTAATCAAAAGTTCATATACATTGGGTGAATTTACTGTCAGGGAAAAGATAGATGTATTAGAGAAAAAAAACGACTGCAACTGAGTTTCAATACATCTTCTTTGTTAACATAAGGTGTCAAATGTGCTACATATTTCACTGTGCTTCTGGTTCTCTACATCTTTCTTTTTTCTCTTAAGTTGAAAGGGGTTGAATTTGGGGAGCTTTTCTGTGTTGCAGGACAGGCACTGTTCATGAATTTGTCTTTCTGAATTTTCCTGCTGACCTTAGAAGGACCTCAGTGTTTACCCAGTCTTAAAGTGAGTTGAGGAAAATCTTTCCCATATGTTGTCTTCAGATTGTAATCAATTAATATATGCAGTCTGCAATTGTCAGTGTTCAGTTCAATTCATTTTGCTGCGTTTTGTGTGAGGTAACTAGAAGCACTTTGAAATAGATAAAAATGATTGCTATAAATTACTAAGGGAAATCAAAGATACCTTAATTCCTTTCTCAGATGTTTTGTTCCCATGTGTCTTTCAGTAAAGACTGAAAGAGTTGTATCTAAATGTTGACTATGGCTCTTTGCAGTAGTGTTTCATAGCCTATTTGTAGAACTCATTCTGTATGCAGTCTCATCTTCTCCTTGTATGTCATCCCATTTTACCTATGAACTACCACTATAAGCATAGTCTCTTGATATGTATTGCTAATTAGTAGCTTATCGCCATTAGAAAAGAAGAAATGAGATTTTCAGGGGCACCTACGTAGTTTATATGAAAAGCATTTATTGAATTTATTCACTGAGTGTGCTATTCTCTTTGACTATTTGAGATTAAAAGGAAAAGATGAATTCAGTCGTTTCAGAAGTATTTCCTATTAAATCCTGAATGCAATTCTGTTATATAATCCAAATTCTTACTTTTTCATTGCCTTTATAGCTGAAAAAGGCTTACAAGAAAACTTAATAGGTTTCCATTTAGATATTGGATATCTTTGTCCTAATAGGAACCATACTTATATTGGATCTCTGTGCCCTGGTTTTGAAAGTGGTCCTTCTGAGTGGACAGGTAATTACAGTGTTTTTATTACAACTTCATATTTTGGGGTTAAATTGCTTGTTCTTATGGAACAGTTTCCTAGTTCTCACAGATATAAATGCAGTTAGCTGCCTGGTTTGAGAATGGAGGATATGACTTGGCCCATGTATATCCTATGTTTCTGGATTATATTCTCTAGATGGTAGGTGACACTTAGCTGTTTGGAGAATGAGTTTGGTTTTGTCTTTCCCTTTCAGGGAAAGTATTCCACTCTGGAGAATGTATCAATAGAATTAAAACAAAACAAAAACTATAGTCATTATTTTCTGGGGAAAATGTCGACTTGCCATGAAAATCTGATTATATTTGACCCAACAGGGTACACTTTTGTCCAAAAAGATTTTACTTCTTGTCTGAAACGTGAAACCTGTTTTCAGTTTCTTACTGTCTGCTTCATTTTTTTCTTTTTGTTGTTGCAGGAAAGCAGATACTTTTGGAGGTAAAATTAATTTAGCTAAAAACCTTCTAAAGTAGCTTCAGAATGTCATTTTCAGCTGGTCCTATATACCATTCTACAGCAAAATGATAAAGCCTAGCAACAGACTGCAAAGGACAGATGTCTAGTACACATCGAACAACATGTAAATATTTTCAGTGACTTTTAATTTGCCTAAAGAAATTGCTTCCTTACTATTTTTCTACCAAGGTTTAATGTATCCCTGACATACATGACAGCTCTTGTATCTCCTGGAAAGAAGCCTACCTACTGCTTCCTTCATGCGTAGCTGATGTTTCAGGTCCTTTAAACAGGTATCAGGAGAACAAGTAGCAGGAGAATAGAGGTTGGCTTGTTTGAAACAGTTAACTGCAGTGCTCAGTAATCCCTTTGTTTTTCACTTTGCGAGGCTGATGCAGTATCATCAGCCGTGTCACATAATAGTATCGGACAGAAGTAACTAGGCATAACGTCTTGTAGTGATGACCCATCAGCCTGGGAAATTCTAAATGACACGCATTACTGAAAACAGCCCTTACAATTAATGTGTTTTTCAAACTAACTGCAGTGAAACTCTTCAAATGATCTGGGAAAAACGGGGACAAATTAGAAATTAGGTCCTACCCATTAAAATAATATGCTATAGAGGCCAGATGGAGTTTGCATCTACAATCTTGCTACTCGTGCCCCTCACAGGTCCTCCTGCAAAGCATACCTTTGTTTCAAGTAGCTCTATTAATATCATGAAAAGGGCTCTGGGGAGGCAAAAAAAGTTACTGGAAAAGAAAGGGAAGCCTACTAGATATTTGAAAAGTATTTAAACTGCCATGAGTTTCTGAGATCTCAGGAGAAATATGATTTGTGCTGCTCAGTTCATCCCAAGCTCTTCTAGGTCACTTCTGAAACTTAACTAAATATTCACTCCATCTTAGTTGAGTTGAAGATATGAACTCTTTTCTTAAAACGTTGCAAATGATGCACCTTAAAGGTGATATGGAGGCAAGGGGGAAAAGCAGGAGCCAGGTGCTGCTGCCCCAGGCTGTGAATGTATTTGTATTTCTCCGGGACCTGCTTGAATATGTGCAAAATTTTCTTATTGCATAAGTAAGGGAAACTCACTTTGATGAAAGACATACAGAGCTGTGCAATATAGTAAGGTTCCTTGCAAGACAATTCCTTGAGTTTCTGTGATAAAGAGGTGTCAGAATTTATTTATTTATCTATTTATTTATTTTTATGCCCAAACTATTGTTCTACTTTGTTCAAAAAGTTCTCTCTCATCACTTCTGGAACAATCAAATCTTTACTAAAATGGTTATTAGAAGGAAAATAATGTTTTTTTTTCTTCTTCTAAAATTAGAGTTTTTTCTCTAAAATAATGAAAGAAGACATGGTACTGTAATGGTACTGTTGTCTTGAAATGATTTTTTCCTACTGCCTATTTTATGTTATACTTATAGGTAAGCACATATTTGGCAACCATGACAGTTGAATATAGGCAGCTCCCAGACCTGTATGAATTTATCATCCCACCAGCCCTTTGAGATGAGACATCCTGCTCATAAAAGAAATGAAGAACTGAAGTAAGGAGGCTAAAGATGTAATACAGAAGGACTGATTTGTCCTTCTGTGGACTGTGTTAGTCTTTTCTTCACATTAACAAAGCCCTCTAGAAATGTGTTTGTAGGGGTTAGAATTATACCAGCTTTTGTGGGCTCTGGTATGTGTCCAAGCAATATTTATGTTTAAGATTGCTCCATTTCCTGTTCACTGTGCTTTAGAAAGGAGTGAGACTGGAATCCATCTGGGTACTATGGAAACTCACACCTCTTCTGCCTTGTTTTCTTCTCTCAGTAGTTCACTTTTCAATCGAAACATTCAAATTACCCCCATCAAGATCCTTGATGATTCTTTTTTCTTTCAAATCATATCCTTGAATTGTACTTTTGTGAAGGCATTTCCATTTACTACTTCCTATATCACAGTGATCAAGGAGGTGCTATTCTTTTATAAAACAGATATGAGAAAGAAGGGCATCACTCAGTACTGTGATTTTTATCACTTAGAGTTAGGGTGAAAGATAAGAAGGGAAAACTGGCAAATCAGATTTCTATTGGAGTATTCAGTATGACAGCTTCCTAACTACAAAGACCTCCAGTACTTATTAGAACATTAAACTGCTGTGATAGTCACTGAAAATGCAAGATGAGGCCATCAAAATGTACATTTTAAACGCAGCAATATTTAAGTATATTGTACAGGAAAGTGAGGAGCAAGATACTGGAAAAAAAATACGGAACATTCACACTCCACAATTTTCTGTAAATTGAGGTCATACTGTTTTTGCTAGCTCTTAAGTTGAAGTCTGACACCTTGCAGAGGGATAATAAATATAATAGACATATCCTGCTAATTGGTGCACCAGTAGGAGGCTGACCTAGATTGCTTCTTTTTGGAATAAAATTTCCAGGAGGAGAGAAAGAGACTATATTAAACCGAGCCTTTTCCAATTTACGTCAGTGAAAGAGAGAAGGGTACACTTCATTACCCGTGTTATATGAGTCCGCTTTTGACTTGCACTGTCTGAATAGTCTTTCTTAAAGGCAATTTGGGGGATATAAACATATACATTTTCAGACTCAGTGAACTTTAGTGCTCACAGAAGCTTTTCCACACCAGTTTGCCAAGGCAACACCAGCTGTTATTAAGGCCTCCCGTGTGTTCATAGAGGCAGTTGTGCCAGCTGATAGGCTACGTAGTGGTTTTCGGATATGGACAAATAAGTCTAGGCCATAAAGCAACTCTAAACAACATGTGTTACTCTTAAGTAGGATGATATCCTCCAGTTCCCAGTCAAGGTCTCAGAGGTGAAAGGGCTTTCTATGAAACCTTTACACATTCTCTAAATGGTTTTTGCATGATTTCTGTAGAATAAGTGTTCTGTAATAAAAGCCTAATTCATATAAACAGTTCGTGCTTGTGTAAATAATCCTGCTGAAAGTGCCCATGGACAGACAACTTGTGTAAGTAGATGCTCTTATGAATTGTACATACAGCCAGATTATGTTAAAATATCCTGTTGTTCCCTGGATCTTTCATGTTGTTTGCTCATTTGCCTTAATCGTCCTGCCTTTTATATTGCACAGTCTTCAGAGCAGATATCGACACTTAATCCTATTTTTTATGCGGTATAATCCTATTTTTATGGAGTACCACTCAATGAAGCCTCCACATATAAAAAGAATATTCGGTCTATATAGTGTAAGAGAATATGTTTAACTAATTGAAAATATGAACCACTTTTATTATGAAGCTTTCCAGAGGATGAAAAAATCACTCTTTTAAACTACATTAAAATAATCTAAAAATCGCATAGAAAATATAAAAAAGACCAAAAATCTGTATTATAAATTGCATATTAAAATATTCCATGATTAAAGTATGGAAATTACCAGCTTTTGAAATAGTATAATGAGTCACTGAACATTTTTTCTTCCATCTCTTCATTCTGTCTGCCTGTTCCTACATGTCCACATGAAGAAATAAAACTCTTGAGCTCATGTTGATGCTTTATATCCAGTCATCTGCATGAGAAGCTTAGATAATGTCCCTGAGCTCTATCTTTTTTTTTAGAAAAAAAATTAGAAAAAAAAAAATATAGTCTGATAAATTGTGATATGAAAAAATAAGCCTGGAAGCTGCCAATACTCGTTAACATAGAACACAGAAGAGTCTTGATTATCCATGTAAGGCTTTTTATTTTGCACTTCAAATACAGTGAAATCATAATCTTCATCATTTGCTCATAAAATTGAATGCATTTCCCTCTAAGTGCATCCTCCTTAGCATAATCTGAATATCTCAGATTTTATTCACAGCTCATTGAGAACCAAAGAGGCCAATTATAAGCAAGAATCAGGCTAAGTAATAAAATCCCAACCTATACTGAAACAACAGGCCTGTATACTCTGTCTTTATTATAAAGATAGAAAAACAATTTTATTTAATCACTTTGAATTACTAAGTGCTGCCAGAGATATAGTCAGAAGTGTATACATTAACTAAGGGAATGCATAGCTTGTAGTTTATTCTGTGAACTGCACCACTACTGCATAGTTATTGTATTTTTATTCACTACTTTGGTTGCTGCAATGGAGAAAGCACTTAAATAAGGTTTTGTGAGAAGATCTCCATTGAAGCTAGAGTGATAAAGCGCTAATAAATTCTGTGCGCTCTATTTGGGTTATCTCAAATGCAACCCAAATGAAAGAAACAAACACCACTTCATTCTCCATGACTTTATAGCTTGAAGTATACAGAAAAGATTTTGAGACTGCGATGTTGCCAGTTCATGCTGATTAAAGCTGTCAAGGGTTTGTGAACAGCACATTGCAGAGACACTAGTCAGGAGCTGGTCATATGGCCATGAAAATAGATACTAGCACTTCCACAGCTGGAAAATGTCCTATCAATGCATCTTTCTTGCTGATAGTTAGTAATGGATAACAGCTAGGCATGCTCTAGGCTACTACATTGCTTGTTCTGCCTGAACACTGGAGACTATCAGTAGTTCATATCTGATATCTAGTCATTAACCTGTAGTGAACCAACATGTGCAACGTGTGGCTTCAGGGTGGCTGTGTAGCAGCTTTGCTCCTGATCTATAGGATTCAAAGCTTACCTTTGAAGCTGTAATGATTACATATAGGTGTGTAATAGTAACATTTAGGTTTGCCTCATTGATCAGTCACTAGAGTGTAAAAACAGCAAGCCATGACCCATGCATATAGTGAGTTGTTTAATACGGCTGGGTTTTTTTGGCACACGTAAAAAAAAAAAAAAAAAAAAGAGAGAGAGAGAAAAGGAATTCCTGCCTAGAACTGTATTCAGTAAATTAAATAAATACATTATATTATGCATTAATTTTCTCATTAATCACATATGCCATTTGGTGGTGGATCTCTGAGCGCAGTCACTCTAGAAGAGGAATATGTCTCTTGAGAAATCAAAAACCTCTTTAGGACGAAAGGGCATCAATTTTGGGGAAAATGTCAGTTTTCTTTTCATTAATAATAAGCAGTAAAGCTACTGATAATAATATTAAAATTTAAAAGGTTCATTATTTCAGGCATTTTCTCCAAAGTTTTGTATCTCCTTTTTTTTTTTTAAATTTAAATCCACTAACCACAAAGTGAGGCATTTTAATAGCTGTAGCTGTCCAATGAGATATTTTATACTGAATGGAAACTACTGACCTAGTCTGGTCTATAATAATGGTAGGCTGATATCCGTATTTGAAGCAGCAGAGCCCAAAGGCTACCTGGGATTTTGGGACCCACATGGGACATCTGCTGTACCCACATCTGCCCATGGACCTGAGGGCAAAATTTTCCCTTCCTGGGGATATGGAAGAGGACAGACAGTGGGTGGATGAACAGGGTGGCATCGTGCTTGATGTGAGAAGGATGAATGATGGCTTTTGTTAATGAAAACCCTCTGAAAAAAACAAATAAGCAGAGATGGGGAAGAAGGAGGTAGAGTAGTGGGCAGGAATAGAGCTTTGTCTGCCAATCTACCAAGAGCAAAAGGCCTCCTTTGGGCACAAGAGGTGGAATAAGGGTCAATTAAGCAATGAGAACATGCAATAAGAGGCATTTTTTTCCTTGTCTCTTAAGCTTTCATGCTTTTGCTATACATTGAAAGCCCCTCTGTGCATATATGTTTATGAGAGTCACTTCACGTTTGCTTGCTCTGTTCTTGTTCTTACTCTACTACATGTTACTCATATGGCACTGCAGAGCAGATTTTTCTAATATTTTAAAAACCTTATTTTTAAACCCAAAAGGGATAACAATAGGTAGAGAGTCAATACTTAAAAACCTTACTCTCCAAGGAACTGTGTGGAGCAGTTGTATTCCTGATTGCAGTGTGACAGACTGACCTTAAAAAAATTAATTGGAAGTTACACCACAGTAAGGATTTGCTGACTGCTTTAATAAGTATTTTGAGACTGAGGGAAGCTTTCATTAGCCTTCTAGCCCTAATGATGCTGAATAGATGGTTAATGAGATATAAGCTAGCAGCCATGCCAAAGAGGGAAAGATGCTATAGATGGCAAGAAGAATCTTTTTTTCCCTTTTTTTTTTTTTTTTCCTCAGCTCTCCCATTTTTCTTTTTTAATAACGAATCTGCCTGTTTTTAGCTTTGTCTGGAGTTACAGCACAGCTGGTGAGTTGAGCCTTTGTTAATATATAGGAAAAAATTGAGTATTATTTGCAAGCACTAAAATATGACATGTACAGGCAGTTTAGTTAGTTTGAACCAAATTTCTAACAATAATACATTTCTCTTTGTAAGGTTGTACTGGCAATATTCACCATGAACCTTGCAAAACTATGCCAGCTGTTGATTCTCCCTTCCCCTTGTGATGTGTGGAGACCTGAAAGATGAAACTACAATCAAATTTCCTCCAGAGGAGAATTCAAGTCTTGCATTCAAACCAAATCTCAAGAAAAAGCTATCTTTCTTCCCTGCCCCAAGCTAGTACCCTTCCTCACAAGACATACACAAACAAGCTTACCCTCCAAAAGAAAAACAAGAAAGAGGAATAAAAAGAAAAAAAGCAGTGTTGCAACAAATCTAACCAGCTCCAGATGCTCTCAGGAATTTTTGGGAGCATGCAGAAATGTCATTGTGCTCATTAAACTCCTAGACAGTGCTTTCGTTTTCACCATGAAAGCTGCGCTGACCTTGCCAGTCCATTAAACTCTAACAAGGGTCTCTGCAGGTTCAGAGTTCCAATTATGACTCAGTTTATAGGAGCCCAGCAATAAATACAGTTTGACTTGCTCCACTGTGGGCTGATCTTTGCTCCTGCAGTTGCCAAATAAACAATGGGCTGGAGGTGGAAACTCAGATGCATTTTTTCTTTTTTTCTTCTGAAAGCAGGAGACTGGAAACACATCAGCTCAGATTCATGTGCAGCTCACATTCCAAAGTAGGCTTTTGCTCAGGGCTCCTGTAAGTTAATGCTTGTGGTATCACTTCTTTTTTTGAGTGACATGAAAACTTTATGCCAAAGTTCAAATTAATATTAAAAAAGAAGTAGGCTAGCCCTGTGCATGTGAATAGCACAAGTATACATAGATACACACTAGTGTATCATTACTAGCTCATAAAGAAGAGTGAGCAGATCAAGGAAGGAGTTTTGGAATTGGGGTTCAAATTTTGAGAGTGCGTGTGTGAAGGAACTGAGAGTGAAATGTGATCTTCCGAATTGTGATAGGAGGTGATAGCTAAAGATCTGCCAGTGAGACATACATTTTTTGTGCCTGTGGAATTAATATTGACCCTAAATATTCAGATGTGTTTACTATATCCACAAACAACAGCAGGGAAACTAGTTTATTTGAGGGCACAAGAACAGATAAAATATATTTTCTATCTCTCTTGAGACAACACGATCATATTTTTAAACTCTTTCCCTATAGTTCTAGTATCATAAAAATGATCCATTATTTCTTTTGATAGAAGTGTCAAATGTCTCTATAAATAAACCAAATATTTGCTGCTGAATGAAAACTATCCATTTGCAGAAGACCAGTCTCTCTTTTGTGGATGCTAGTTGGGCATAGAAATATTTTATCTGTTCTTGTGCCCTCAAATTTTCAAAGCACATACAAAATGCAAATAAGAGCTGAATGTGAGTTGCACATGTACTGAAATGTTTGGTAATCTACCTCTAATTAATTGTCTTTATCTAGTTCTCTGGAAAAGCATTGAGATATTTCTGTATCTATAAGGATAATAGTACATATAATATGTTCTAAAATGAGGGAAAACCTTGATAAATTGAAAAGAATGATGTAATACATGTAGCAGGAAGAGCCTGGAATGATCATCATTTCCTTCTTCAAAAATGTTGAAAGAAAAAGTGTACTAAATCAGGTTCTTAATGTCTACATTCATAATATCTGCCATAAATCCTAATATTTCTCCTTTAAGAAAGGTGGTGTTTATGTGAAGACTTACTGCAAAGCACATCAAGCCAAGATGACCCTTACCATACTGTATGGTTGCTTGAATTTATTTTTGCAATTAGAGTGAGAAACAAATGAGGAATATTAATGAAATTTGTGAGAATTATGAATAAAAACAAAGAAGATACTGTCTGTGATCTTTGATTCCAAGCTGTCCAAAAGTCGCTGTTAATACACTAATTACCATGCAGAAAATCTGTGCCAAGCTTGGTGAAGCTCTAGAACAATAGCAATTTCTAAACAAATAAAAATGCTTATGTGTGAGAAATACTCGATGATTGTTAACACCGATTTTATTGTTTTGCTGATCTTAATTTTATGTCTAGACTTCATATGCAGTTGCTACGATGCCAATCCAGCAAAGAAGATATAAAAGAACCTGGTATCAGTAAAGCTCTCCATTAATTCCAAGAGCCTGAATAAACGCATTTTATTGCACAATCAGAGTCTGAAAGATTTCCAAAGTATGATTGGTTTATATCTCTACCAGAGGCATCCAACTAGTGATTTATACAGAACCTGTATATGCAATTTCTGATTGGTCACCACATTTCAAATCTGAAAGGGTTACAAAATGCTATATGATCATGCAGACAGACAATATATCTTCTTGACAGATATGTAGATTGCTGGCTTAGAAAACTGCTAAGATAAATATTCAGCCCAGCAAGCTGTGCATGATGTGACATGATATTCTGAAATTCAATCAATAAACAAATCTGATAAACTTCAAAAGAGAGAAAAAGAGAGATAGAGAGAGAGAGAGAGAGAGAGAGAGAGAGAGAGAGGAAGGAAGGAAGGAAGGAAGGAAGGAAGGAAGGAAGGAAGGAAGGANAAGGAAGGAAGGAAGGAAGGAAGGAAGGAAGGAAGGAAGGAAGGAAGGAAGGAAGGAAGGAAGGAAGGAAGGAAGGGAGGGAGGGAGGGAGGGAAGGAAAAGTAAATGAAGAACTGTAACAATATTTTTCCCCCAAAAGTAACAGTTTTATTTATAGTTAAAGAAGAATATCAATATAACATTACAGGAAGGAAAACTAGTTGAATACTATCTTTTTTTTCCAATTGTGAGAAAGGTAGGATAAATTATACCACACAAAAATGAACATGAAAAAATAAGCATGCTGGAATTGCATGAGGAAAAAGTAGGATTGATGCTGATATTCTCCTGTCTTTTCTTTTTATCCTTATAAAAAGTGGAATGAGTCTGTTATCTTTTTGTGGATGTTTTCAGTTAAAAAGATCCTGCCTTGTTGTACTTCCACTTTCCCATGTGTTGCCATAATTTAGGATTATTTTTGCATGATTTCTAGTTTGCCAGATTTCTGAATTTCCTTCCTTTTGGGGTTTATAGCAGAAATATAAGAAGTTGTCTTTTACAATCATCATACCACAGCATATCAAGTCAAATACACAATGCATAAATACAGTTCAAATGGAGATTTTTTTTTCACCTGTTCTTACTATCCAAACCAGATAGTGAGTAGAATAAGTCAAAGATCATAAATAAAAGTTTCCACATCCCAACAAATATAACATTTCAAATGCATTTATTATAAGAACTACATTTGATAGAAATCTACTGTGATAGCTTTTGGGAGCCATAAGTACTTGCTTCAGTACAATGAATTCAGAAGTTCAAACCCTCAGTTTCTGAATTGTTTCTGTGACCCACCAGATGCAACTGAGCTGTACAGATTAGATCTATTGCATTTTATGCCAGTTGAAGATTTGTGTTATTGAATGTGCACCAGTAGGCACTGTGGAGATTTGAATGAAACTCAAGAAAGTCAGGCAGGGATGTTTGAGAGGGGAAAAAAAAAAGAAAGAAAAATTTGGAAGCGGTAGGAAAGTTCATGAAGCAGTCAATATTCCATCCACACTTTTCATAATGTCCCTTTGTTTCACTGGTCTGTTATTGTCAATGCAAGATGTTAACCCTGCATTTTTCTTCTCTATTGTGCTTTTAGATTGCAGAACTGGAAAAAAAAAGCATTCTCTTCAATGAAGAATATTGATGGGCAGAATGGCAAAAGCAGAAGGTTAGTGAAGATCGATGATCAGTCTGGCACAGAGAGCATAAATGACGTATTCTTACACCCGGGAGGAAAGGAGGCATATGCCATGTGAGCACAGAGCTTTTGGTTTCCTAGGGGTGACATTCCCTATGGGATACGGCATATGTTTTCTTCTTCCTCAAGTCTTTTAAAGACATTGCTGTTTCTAATAGCTTGCATTATGTAAGGGGTCATGTTGCACATATGTCTGTAGAGATCATGAGTGGGTTGTGAGGGGAAAGGACTGGGAAAGTGATCACTCACTGCCAGCACATTTTTTTGAATTGTTAGTTTTGTTTGTGCTCCAGTTTGTTGTGTGTTTTCTGCGTGTGTGCTTTTGGCCTTGGAGAGAAGCAGTTTCAACATTCAAACATGTTGATGCCAAAGAGTTACCGAGTCTAAGCCTGAACATAACAGCTTCAGCTGCAAGAAAACTGGTTTTGTGGAACAGAAGGGAGGCAACAGGCTGAAGTAAGAAGCAAATTCCTCTGTTACAAGAAACATACAAAAATCACTGGCTATATTAAAAACATCGTGTATAGGAATTTGAGGGGACTTTGGTAAATAGCAGCAGCCTTTAAGAAAACTTTTAAAGATGTGTCCAAAAGAAAGCTGTGGAAAAAATTAAGAGGTAATAGTCTACTGAATTGTACATGGTGGAGGCTAAGCCTATATCATAGATGCAACAGGGACATTAATGCTTCTCCTGTCTCCTGAAGTCCTAAGACTTCAACTGTTTCTCATTGAAGGTTAGTTTTGATGTGGCCCAGCTGTGCTCAGACTGATGATGAAAAGCAGGTAGAGTAGAGCTATGTAAGATTAGGTGAGTAACATTACAGAAGTAGTTAAGGTTGCTCAGAGAGCTCAAGTATTCTAGAGGAAAATTATTCCTGTGAAATAATATAAAAACCTAAAGGCAAAAAAAAATAGGAACAAGGAATTTGAAGATAGTACCTCTGAAGCTTTGGGGATAAGCCTATTTCAAGGAGCAAAGGCTGCTGATGCTCCCTCACCCAACTAATGACTGCCTGGCCAAGAAATATTCACCAGGGACCTTCTCAGTGTTGAAGGTATATTAGCATTTAGTATTATTTCTCTTTAGCCTTATTGTGTGTGTTAAACAGTAAATAATTTTTTTTTGTATTTTAAGTGGTGTTCTTCCTTTTGGCAGAGTCCCTTTGCAGATAGGAAAAGTTGCCTGAAGAGATGAGAAGCATCTAGAGACAGGGGTCTTTATCCTGGATGATGCAAATCATGGTGCAGGTCTTTTATATTCTTTGGCCTGGAAACTAGAGTTGTGAAAGCAAAATAACTGAAGCTGAACAAGATTTATATTTTGGAAGATAAATGTGTAAGCCAGTGTGACATTTGCAGTTTTGGGGCAGGGTAGGATGGTACTTTCCTGATGCCTACGTGTCTGAATGTTAAGACTAAATAGAAATTCAACAAAGATTTGACAAAGCAATGTTTTTGTTTTCCTGGAGTTGCTGGACTGTGTTAGCTCCATTATCATCTTCATCTACTTCTGTTTTGTCTACTGTGTATGCTTCTTCCTAATAAATATGACAACAGTGCTTCAGGTGCAGATAATGGGAATTCCCTATCTGTAACTGGGTAGATCTCAAATTATCTTTTGGCCTGTTTGTCTCCTGGTGATTTTTGAAGGAGCAGAGCATCATTATGATATTTTACCTACTTGAAAATCATTTTTCTTTTTTGTGTACTGCTATTTTGTGAGCCTGGTTCTGTTGAGCTTGTTCATATTATAGCTATTTTATGCCTATTTCAAGACCACTTTCCTACGTTAGTGGCCTAGAGCTGGCGTCCACATAAAGGAGGTGAAATTATTTTACTAGTGGAATGTTTTAGTCATCTATATAGTGATGACAGGGTGAAGAAAAACACAATTGTATTACATATTTTTGAATTTAGGTGTTAGGATTAAAAGCCCTCTGATGTTCATCATGTGCTCTGGTGTTCATCATTCTTTCATTCTGTTCATTTTAATTTCTAATGCTCAAACTGGCCAATGGAACAACTTCTTCTGCCTTGTAGATCTGTGGTCTTTCTTGTCTACATTGCATACTAAGCTGCCATGGACACTGGGTGCACCTTGTGCCTAATAGCATAAAACCTGGCTTTCAGGGTGAACAGTGCTGCCTGGGTGATGCAGAGCTGACCTGGAGCCTGTAGAGCTCCCTACCCAGACTTCTGTCAGGTGAAGAAGAGCCTGCTGCAGTATGCTCCTGGGGAGTCCACACACTTAAAACTAGTCAGAGACCAGCGCTGCTGTAAAACTCAAAGGTTTGTTTATTAAATGTGGCATCCTGGATACAGCACATAAGAAGAGTGGTCTGGCATATGCTCTAATAGCTTCCCAGAGCACTCAAGGTAGAGTTTAAGAAACACATAACTCATAAAAAATTTTGTCTGGCAATATGCCAGGCATTTCTTTTCTGGACTATGCTACAAGATAAGAGTGTGCTGATGTGTCTTGCTCTTCATTTTCCTTTAGTTTTATGAATTTCTGGGAATATTTCTTTCATAAGCTTTTTATTTTAAAGAGGGCTGTGGATCATACTTCTGAATTTAGAATTATTTCCTGTTTCTGCACAGAAGCACAGCATTGCATCACATGGATTTATCCCAGTACTTCTGCTAAGGAAGCAACCCTGTCTGTATTGAGGCAGTCTCTGAGTTATGACTGGGAAGAGGATAGGAGTGATGAAAAAAGTAGAAAGTAATTCTGTGCCATCTTCACTCCTGGCTAAGTTGCTTATTTTAATTGGGTTGGGATATAGTAGTGTTTTTCATGGGATAAAGTGTGCCTAGAACTTCAGATGGAAATAAGTAACATTTAAATTGGAATACCTAAACTGTGATAAAAATATAAGCTACAGATCAGGTTAGCTAATCTTTATTTCGCACACACACAACCTGCAGCTGCTTATTAACACTCTATCTTGTTATTATGGCTGAGATATTACTAAACTTGAGTAATAGTTCGAGACTTTGATCCAAGAAAATTTAAACTAAACCATGAAGTTTAATGGGCAATCAATGGTAGCAGCTGCAAAATCAAAGGCACAGACAAAAGGACAGTGAAAACTGTGAAGTCTGAGATGATATGAAGCATGAAATGAAATGCTCCATGCGTTGTGTGACAGTAATGTGGAGGCTGGCAAATAACCACTTTAGAAAGTGACATTAGGTAAGTTGGGAGAACTTTTGGAGAAAGAGACAGTGGGTAATCTCCTTCTTCTCTAATGTTGTTTTAACTATTAGGTGTGATGCTTTTTTCCTCCTGTCCTTGAGATGCTCTCCCATAGTGTCCTACTTAAAATAGTTTAACAGAAATATTCTGCTTCAGCATTTCATCTCATTAATTCTATTTATACCTCTAGCCTTAATTTAAGTAATTCTCTTCTCTTCAACACGTTTATACTTTTCCAATATATGCAGGCTTTTATGATGTCGCCCTCTGGATATTGCTTAGTCTAGTCATGTACTTTTGCTCAGTTGCTTTACAGTTTTCTCATAAATCAACCCTTCAGCCTTCTATTCATTTTTGTCGCTGTCCTCTGAACTCCCAACAATTTGTCAATATCTTTCTAGTACTGAGTTGCCCAGAATTGAATGCAATATCCTAAGTGCAGTCATACCGGAGCAGTATAGACAAGACCTGTTATCTTATTGCCTTTACAAAATGTCCCAGAATTCCTTTGGCCCTTTCACTGCCATATGATGTTGTAAAATCACGTCAAAATTGCTATCTGCTATCACCCATAGATCTTTACTAGCTCTGCTGCTCTCTGGGTTTCTCTGTTCCTGTCTGCGTGTTTTTATCACTTTTTTGAGTTTATTCTTTTCCTAGGCATATTATCTAGCATCTTTCCAAATTGAATCTTATTTTGTTATTTTCAGACTACCTTTCTAAGCTTAGCAGTTTTCTATCTCTTATTTCTCTCTACTGAAGTATTTGTAACATTTTCAGTTAGGCTCATCATGCAGACTACATTAGGATACCTTTTTTTTCTTACTCTCTCACATTTTTAAATATGTTAAAGAATAGCTGTCTCTTTATACAGCCTGTTCAGTTTTCTGCAAAGCCAAGTACATCTGTTGTTCCTGGTCCTTCAAAACATTTTCAGTTTATTTGATGGAATGGATATTACATTTTGTGTTTCTTCCATGCTTTCAATTTCTCCCTTTCTTCTCTCCAGATTATTAGTAACCTTTAAATGTTAATTATAGTTATCTAAAGGTATTGTGGTATTTCAGCAATAATTATAAATGTATTCTGGTTTTCTATGAAAATTATAACTGCTTGAATTTCTGAACCAACTGTTTCTTCCTAAGGAAGGTACATTTGAAATTTGGATCAAAGTAAATCATGCAAATATAATTTTTAATGTAATCATCCAACTTAGGGCTTTTTAGAATGTAAATTTTGCAACCCATATATCAGACTCTTGCTAATAAAATGACAATATAGCAATCCAAAATGCTCTCTATGTCTCTTCATATATACAAAAAATAATTATTTTACACCAAATGTCCTGTGAGTTTGAGAACATGTACTTGACACTGATGAACCAAAGTAACAAGAGCTTATATTAGGAATGAGATGAATTGATGATTTGCTTTTAAAATTTATTCCTCTAAGTTTTATTTTTATATAAAAAATGAAAACATTGTGAAAGCACAGATTAAAGGAAGTTTATTGTTTTTTCTGCATCATTCAGTAAGACAATCACATGGCACACATTTAAGTATTTCTTGTGTATGCATTATAACATCTCCTTCCACCCCCAGGAAGCTTGAATGAATTCTTGCTTTAGAGGAGCTAAGATCTAAGATACAGCTGCTCTAACTTGCACAGGTATGTATGTTCTAATTTATAATGATGTAAAAATCATAGTAACATTAAGATTTTACCTGTCTGCTAAGAAAGTGACGTTAGAACAATGCATTTACCTTTTGGGAATCCATGTATTCGAATCCCTGTATTTCTTTACACAAGCACACCTGTGAAATCAAATAAGAATGGGAAATTCAAGATCTGTTATTTGAAGATCAGTAACTATAAAATTTAAGGCTAATACACATTCTTAATTCTTTCTATAATATATATATTATTAATATATGACATTATATCAACTGCTATATATTAGATTTATGGATTATATAGATGCAGTCCTGTAGTATGTTATTTCATAAGACCCCTTTCACTTTGTTGCAATTAAGTCTTCAAAGATTGAAAGGATTTGAGGATCTGGCCCCATTTATATATTGATAACATAGCCTTAGTATAGTTTTCATTCTGCGCATCTTCAGCTAATTTCTGTGGCACTTGAAATATACCTTGGTTTCAGGCTCTGGTCATGCTGAGTGTGATGTCAAGGAAGACCACAAAGTAAACTGCTGTTTAGCTTGATACTTATCAGCTAACTGATACCTATAGAAAGTTTCATTTTCTTTCTGATTTTTACTCAGCTGCTTTCTGTGTTCCCATTTGCTTCACATCGTGCAACTAATAGAGCTTCTCCTCTACTGAATGTTTCCATCTAAAATTTAAATGGGATTAATGCTGTGAAAAGTTCTTTTTAAATGATTAGGTTAATAACCTGGAAATGATGGCTCCCCAAATAAAGCACTATAACTGGCACCAATTTAAGTATTTATTGCAGTTCAATAGAAACTCTTGCCTATATGTT
This sequence comes from Nothoprocta perdicaria, assembly GCF_003342845.1. NCBI lineage: Eukaryota > Metazoa > Chordata > Aves > Tinamiformes > Tinamidae > Nothoprocta > Nothoprocta perdicaria. Next base: position 4,238,475 of record NW_020455588.1, read on the forward strand.
TGTGCGTGTGGTTCTGAGTTACCTAGGTTTTGATTCCAAGACACTCTAATTTGTAATCATAACTATGATTTATCTTTTTTTTATTTTACCTGTGGAGACTTAGTCAATAGTGAGCATGTTCTCGATTTCAGCAACAGCTGTAGATATTTCCAGGGGTCATATCACAAGCTAGGTGCCTGTCATAAATCTTGGCTTAATTAAAAATTGGGTTATAGCTGAGTGGACATGTCCCATTATTGTTAATTTCTAATTTGTCTGAGCTTCTAGTTTCTTTTCTTTAAACCGCATTAAAAAAAAAGTCAACAGATCATCTTCAGTATTTTATGTTTGCCGGTGCTGCAGTCAATTTTCCTCCTGAGAAACCTTGCTTTGTTGAGAAGATAGGCTGTGATTCATTACATGGGACGTGATTTTTCCATGCTGCATATACCTAAAATTAACCACACGCCTACACTCAAAATTGTCCTATTATCTCTCATGTTGAACCCGCCTACTAATCCCTTTTTAGCATTTGAATTGCAAATCATGTGAAAAGCACAAGTACCTTTCCTAGAAAAGTATAGAATTGGTATATAGGTAGGGTGCATGGAGGTATTCAGGATATTCCACTAATTTACCATTCAGGTAAGAATGGAGTACCTGTGGCCAGCATGTCTCTCTTCTGTGTACCAAACCTGCATAATTCATCACTGTGGCCCCAGTCATGTGAAGGTCTTTTCTACATGTCTTTCAGAGCATGTAAAAATATCTTCTCCCACGTTAAATGCCTTCTGCTGCCAGAGCAAAAAATCAATCACTTGCACACAAGATTAGTTTAATCCCTTATACTCTATGTATAGACTCATGAACCTCTTGGGACAGCTTGGAAAATATCTCCCCTCAATAAGGAGAAGATTTAGGACTGATTCTTTCCACCGAGTTTCCTTTTCTAATACAGAAAGGAGATCTAGGCCCAAGTGTGAGCTTGGCTTTATTCCACTGGCTTCTCTGGGATTGCACCAGCAGAGAATTTGGCTCGCAGTGTCCCTGCAGTCGTTGTGGCTTTATGGCCTGGCTGTTTCATTTTTCTATTCCAATTCCTGGAAGCCCTGCTTTAAGAAGCCACAATCTCAGGACTGCTAATAGCAAAACTGATGGCATGCTCATTTTGGTAAAGAGCAGATAGAGGAAACTGAGCTCAGCGGAGCTCAGCAGCAGATGAAGCTCCTCCTGGAGATGAAACTCCATCTCATACAGAGTGTATTTACATTTGTGCATAAATGCACAATGTGCATCCCTCTTATTTCCATCTCTCCATGTTAACAAAATAAATTCACCTTCACTTCAGCTGTATTTTCCTTAGGAAAAGGTGAAAGACCAAGCTGGGTAATGGAAAGACCAAGAGTATAGAACAGTCTTTCAGCCTTAAAGGTTTAAATCCATTGCAGGCTGATGGTGCCAGTAAGGCATTGCAGTCTAAGAGCTGCCTGTGATCTATAAGATATGATTAACTAACATCAATATTTTAATAGAAATAATTGCCAACCTGTAGCATGGTGAAGACAACATGCAGAAAAGCTTTATCATATAATACTGAAATTCCCTGCATCTCTTCTGGCACAAAATTTAAGCTTCTGCTGAGCTATGAGCACAAGAGTAGCCATAAGGATAATATGACTGCTCCTCTGGTTACAATTAAGTGTGAGTTTAGATGTTTTGCTAAACCAGTGGCAGATTGAAATGCATAATTCTTCTTAAAATCCACAAATTGTTCCTATTCCCAAATGCTACAGTTTGCCTGAGTGCTGTCATCGGTAACAGCAGCCATTGTTCTCCTGGCTTGGTTCTTGGCAATGTGCATTGGAGTCACTTAAATCTGATACCAACCATAAGGATCTGGGTATTGTAATTTGAGATTCTTGTTCTGCAGGGTATTATAGGAGTTCTGTGGAAGACATATATTATATATGTTATAATTACTTTTTATCTCAGCCAATTGAAATTCACTGGAAGTCAGTAATTGAAATGATGAGTGAGTTTATTAGTACATGCTAAGGAGCTGTGAATGAATAATGATGTGAAGCGAGTGTGTTAATATTAATATGTATTATGACATAAAAAATCTATATCTTTTTTAGATCTCTCATCGTGTGTGTATGTATGTGAGTATGTGACTACAAGATATAGTGATGTGAAGTTTCCTGAGAGGATCTGTGTATTCCCAAAAGTGAGCATTTGTCTACATCCTGGGAGATCCTGAGCTAGATATTGTGCAGAATACTTGTTTCAGAAACTTATTTTCTGGCATTTTGGAAGTAGTTCATTCTTTTTTAAAGATAAAGATTACTTGATTTAAAAAAAAAATATAAGTTGTAAAGGCAAGATATCTTTCAGAACCATTTTAAGGAAAACTAAAACCAAATTATTTCTAAAAATAAACAGCCTAGCTATGCTTTCATACCAACATCAGATATTAACTAAAAAGCTACCTGTTATTCTCTGGGCATCTAAGCAATTCTCATTAAAATGTTTTTTATATTCAGTCTCTAGTAATTGCTTACAACCAGTTAACGCAGGTTACATCAATTAGGAAAAATCTGAAGCTGAAAGGAATTAGTAAAATACCCCTCAACCTCTGTACTCAAATTAATCAATCATTAATCAATTATGTGAGACAATTTATTACTCTAATTATATTACTTATGCGATCTAACCTCATCAGGTATGAATCTTCTAGATAGGAGCTGATGGTGACAATGCAAAATGAAAAGCAATGAGGGCAATGATGGTTATAATCTTGCAATATGCAACAGCAGCAAACCAAATTAAACAGATAGGCCAAATAAAATAATTATAGTCAGCAAAATAAAATATCTGTCTCCAGCAACCAAAGCAACCAAACTGCTAATTAAACAGCATTCCCATGATGAAATGACCTAACTTCAGAATCAGAAAAAGACAGAGTGGAAAAAATTGAAGAGATATTGACACTTTTTTTTTTCCCGTGAAGCTGTGCTAAAAATATTACACAAATATCATCTGTTGTTCAGAGAAGTAATATTAACAGATGCTGGTTTTTATGAAAAAGTCAGATGTTTTAATACCACTTTTTTTTTTTTTTTTTTTTTTTTTTTTTCCCAGTGGAAAAAGTAAAGCAAATGAACCTGGCATGTACAGGATTAAACCTAATTTTCCCCAAACATTTCACATGCGGATCTCTTCTTTAAGTCTCCAGTGTAAAAATAAAAAATAGACTTCCTCTTTCAAGTTTTTGCTTTCTCATTGACTTCTTTGATAGAGCCAAATGTTTCTCATTTTGAATCCTATTGAATGAAGGAAATGCAATATATTTCAATTACAGTTGGGCTAATCTCTCTGCCAAATTTACTGGTCTGTGTAAAACTATGATGAGAGCGCTGGATGAAATTGATAAAATTAGACATCTTTGGCTGAGTTGCTCACATCAGAATTATAAGTTTAGATGACAAAACTAATTTAAAGAATGGACCTTGCCGATTCCTACTTTATAGCAATATAAATGCCACCAAGAGTCAGTCCTGATGGATGACAGCATTATGAAAACACAGCAAATGGGAGACCAACAGAGTCCATTTCTAAATTAGATTTATAAATTCAACCATATGAGAACAAGCTATGTAGCTGGCGCCACATCAGGAAATGGTCCACATTAGAGAGGGGAAAAAAAAAGTGATCATGACATTTCTCCCCTGTATTAAATTATCACATACATTTCACTCCCCATCTTTCACCTTTGTTTCCATGACTATTGGCTGAGGTATTGTAAAAGTATCTGCTCCTCCAGAAAGGACTAGTATTCAGACTCATTGTATGAAACAAGCCTGGCTTAATATAATAAAAGCATTAAAATTTGAGCAAAAATAGTGTTGCTTTCCTGTTCAAACCCAGTGACAGAGCATATTTTATTAGCATGGTATTATGTAGTGAAACAATCCGAACAGGTGGAACTGCAGACAGATTGAATTTGTGTGAATGAAACCATGATAATTCCATTTTTCCTTACCAGGTGAATATGTTATTACAGCAGGATGGTGTAGCATTTACCATATCCATTAACCGAGAGGCTCATTTATGGGTCCTGTCGATGTAAATACCCCTATGATTCCTTACCCTGTATTTAAACAAGTATGAAATCCTTGCAGTAGCCAAGAAGTCTTGTAAGTCACTAGTAAGTCAAAGTTGCTGTTAATTTAAGGCCCAATGAAGTCTCTGTTAACATTCGCTTAGTTTAGAAAATTAATTTAAAGGCCTATTAAAATTAATTGCAGCTCACTTTGCATGTGGAAAGCAGTCTGGCCATGTTAGCTCAGCACTTCGTGCAGGGTAAAGAGCCCTACTGAGATGCAGATTGCATGGCCTGAACCAAGCATATTCCAGCTACAGAAATCCAACTCCCACTACTGATATCTCTGAATTGAGAGTTAGTTCAAGTTTCTATATTGCATCTGCACGTCAATGCCTCATGCAGATATATGCTGCATGTTTCTGTTAACTGAGCAGCCCTCTTTCTGATGTGACAGTGCCTGCGTTATGACTTGAAATAGAATAGAGAGGTAGGGGGCTTTTCCATCATTTTTAGAAGTCTAGGCAATTGAAGTTGAATCCAAAGCCTCTTGTGTCAGTGGAAGGGCTGTCCCATCATACTGCACTTTTAGGTGCCTGTGTGCTAAAATGGTGATATCATTTTGTATGTGAAAACATAGCTCTTCTGTCCACCTGCCAGGAAGCTGATCTCTGCAATATTTTTGCCAGCTGTATCACTCCAGAAGTGTGAAATAGCTTTGGCATCCTTTACTAGGATGGTGTTATACAACATTGCTGGAAATTAAGAAATGTAAATGAAGAGAGAACGCAGGGCCTGGTAGGGACAAAAAGGCACAAGCCAGGACATAAAGAACTTTTCTTGCTGTAGCTGAATGAAGGTGAGGAGGGGAAAGAATTTAAGGTGGTTTACTGCCTTCAATGCAGGCTTTTCCTGACTTTTGGGGCTTAATTTTTCAATATTAATCGTTGTTTTTGGAGGTTGTTTTCCACAAATGTTTGTAGCACCTATTGATCCCATCAGAGCTTTCTGTATGGACTAGATATTAAAGTAGAATGACAAAAACATCCTTGGTGGGTTTCAAAAATGCTTATAACAAGAAATAATTGCTGCCCTATCTCTCTCTGCCCCATCCCTTTGTTCATCCCCATATCAGACCCTTGCTTTTCCTTTTCACTTTTGGTGTCAGAGGTGAAATTTCAGGTCTCAATACTCAGGCTCAATTTCAGATACTGTAGAAATTTGAGCTTGACGGAGAAAACAGAATCCTAAACTTGGCAGGCAATGAAGAAGTAAATGGTTTTCAAACGTTTTGTTTTAAAATGTTAATGCAATTGCAATTTTCAAGTATTACACGTATGGAATCTTAAATGATCTTCTAACCAAAGCTTTGAATTTCACTTTAACGTTTTATGTTAAGCTTGTCAGTCCTTTAGAAGTGCATTTTCCACACACATCTTTCACTAGCTTTGTTAAATGGAAACATGAATATTGCATCCATGCAAACTTCAATAGAACAAAAGAGAAGAGGAGTAAAATCCTAATGGCCACTTTTAGTGCATTGCCATTACTCAGACATGAATCCAGTTTTAATGTTTTTCTTTATAGTCTTTCTCAGCATGTGTGCATTAGGGTAAAATTTTTATACTGTTCAGGTACAGCCTTTTTCATTTGGGGGATAAGAGAAGGAAAAGAAGGGAGGGAGGGAGGGAGGGAGGAAGGAAGGAAGGAAGGAAGGAAGGAAGGAAGGAGGAAGAAAAAACATTTGACAGGAATGTAAATCAATGCTGTGGCCAAGGATGTGAATGAACCTGATAACTTTTCTGAACACAAATACAAACCCCAGGCTAATAATATGTCAGTATTTCAAAAGTGTAGCAGATATACAACAACAAAACCAGGCTTTTGAAATTGAAACACTTGTCTGGTTTTGATTTGTTATTCCCATATAAACACAGAACATAAACTACTTCCCATTGATACCATTTTTACCACAAGGCATGATCTGTATAATTTGGGAGCATGAAATGTGAAACAGACTGCTTTTTGTAACAGAAACAATGAGCTAAAACCATATTTAATGCAAAATAAGAGCTCCTGTGGTCATATACCCAAAATGGATAATCTTTTTCCTTTCTGTATGGTAAAGCAAGCCTTATCTCCAGTATTTTTTTGCAAAGGATAGATTTAATTTGAAGGGATAAAGTTAAAATCCAACAAGAGAAGTTGAGATTTATTTGGGCATCTTGATATTATCTTATTTTCTGGCATCATACATTTGTGCTGTCTCAGACCTGTAATAGCCTGCTCAAGCTTGGTGTCCATGAGATCCTAAATTAGAGGGAAGAAGATCATATCCTTGTACTCATCACTATTCTGCCTGATTCTGCAGACCACAGAGGCAATATTATGATTTTTTTAAAAATACCTTTATATTATGCTAGCTATGAACCTTTCCAGTGTCTGTTCTAAAACTAGAACAGGGTCTAACAGCCACCTATTAATGATCCCTAGCAATCTGAAAAATCTTTTTGACCTAAATACCACCTATTAATGTTGCCTCCATAGTGTGTTTTGCTTACGCCTGTTAAAGATGCTAAGCGTATGCAGAATTGAAACTGAAAGCTACATATATTGGGAATTTTGCAAAAGAGAATTAAAATTGTGAAAATGAAAAGGAAGCCTCCGAAACAGAGCAAACTCTGTGGTTTTATTTTCAGTTATCTGGATGTTAACAGAACCATTATTATTTGAAAGACTACATAAAGCCACAGGATGGAAAATTAACTTGTAGAGTTCAGTGAACTCCTTGGAAGCTACCTTTTGCTGTGAGGATGGAGAACAGAGAAATGGATGCATTGTCTAGCAGAGAGAGATCTAGTCAAAGAAGGGCCTCCCTTTGCTTGGGGTCTGGGGCTAAGTTTCGGGCACTTCTGCTGGAGTCACTTGATTCAAAGTCCTGTAACTCAAGCACCACTCAACAATAACTGAGGTAACTGAGGTAGTACTGCATTCAGATATGACAGAGTTCAGACATTTCTTCAGGGAACTCTCTGAAGATTTCACAGGAGCCAGAGTGAATCTGTGGAGGATACTCAAAGAAAACATGCCTCAAAGCAATGTTGAGGATGCTGGCTTCAAGGAATGTGACGATGTACATGATGTGTGACTCTGCAGTATGGAAAAATGATTAGAGATTTCTAGTTTCTCAGCAAGTGAGTGTTTCCTTTTCCCTATACCATTCCCTATACCTATGACCTAAACCTAGGCATTGCATTTTATTTTATTGTGTTAGTATTTTTATTCTTGAGTATATATACCATGTATTTTTAAAGCTAAGCTTCCTTTTACAGAAATGAATAATATTGTTTAAAGGCATGCCATGTAATTTTCTGCTTTCTCTTTCTGCCAATTTTATTAGCTCAATTAACTAATAACACTATTCCCAGAGCTGAAGATGCTAATGCAGAAAGAAAGATGTCTTGGCATGACAAGACATTATTATAGACTGAAGTTTTTATTGCTGTTAAAACAAATAAAAGCAAGGATAGAAAATGAGATGATTGATCTGTCACTCACTGATCTTAGTAGTCATGACTCTAAGTTATTTTACTGGTCCTCTGAACAGATATTACTTCTTTCACTTAACTCCTTATTACTTAAAATATGTCTACTCAGGTAGAGATATTGCAGTTTGAACTGAACAGGGAGTAATGTCACCCAGGTGCACCTAAACATATCCCTTTTCTTCCCTTTTTCTTTCTTCTCCCATTTGCCATTGCAGGGACAGTAACAGGAGGCAAGAACTGACATTTGGGGATTCTCTTGGTCTGAGATCACTGTGTGGTATGTGATGATGAGCAAGCATTACATAAAAGTACCTTTTGCAGGTATTGGATAACTGCAAGATAAATGTGCAAGTGACAAATTCCAGAATTAAATCTTCAAGGCTGCTAACCTAATACCTTTATGGAAGGCAGCAATTAAGTGGTGAAATGCAGGAACAGTTGTCAGGACTGTATTTACAAACTGGGAAAGTGCAAGGGCTTGACAATGCACTATACCTTCTAAAATTCATTACCCCTGGATTTGGGTTTGTAGTTACTCCTCTGGATGGACTGATGGTCTTGTGGGAGGCAGAAAGTCACTGTATTTATATAAAGCATAGAGGAAGACAGAGGGAAAGGAGTTCCTTCCCTTACAAGTATGTTTTAGAAGAAATAGGTAGATCTGCTTCATCTAGTCTTATGTCTCTCTCATCTGAGTGGTAATAAGACATCATGTTAGTGTCAAGTGGACTGGAAGATTCATGAAGTAGATACATGTGTGTCTTTTGAACCAGGCAAAATTTCCAGCCTTTTCACTTACTGTTAATTAGTGCTTGCATTAGATCAGTGATCTGTGCCACTTTTCTTTTTTCTTTTTTTTTTTTCTTGTTAAAAAAAAAAGAGCATCCAATATTTCTTCGACTGGAAAAAATACTTCTTTTCAAACCTTGCACACCCTCCACATACATTCCATTAATTGTGCTTCTTTTTAAAATACAAAAGCAGAAAACATTAAAGAGAAAGAAATTAATAATAGTCAGTTGTTTTTTGACAGTGTGGTTTTTTTTACCTTGAAAATGTCCTTTTTGATACTAATAAGGTCTGGTTTCCAACAGTATTGTTGAAAACTTGTGCTTTGTAAGACACAGAAAGTTAGCAAACTTCAAACTTTGGTAGCAAAAAATAATTCAAATGAGGTAAAACACCTTATTTTAAGATCTTGTCAAACTCAAAAGTGCTGGCAGAGCAAAGAGAGGATAAGGAGACTGTAATAGATGCAGTCTTCACTTATATCATTCTCCTGAATACTCAGTACAAGAATCTTATTAGTGTGTTGCTACTGTGGGGTGCTTGGTGACTTTCAGGCTGTGTCTGAGGTAGAGTCCAACTTTGAGACTGGTCTTGTCCCTGTTGTCTTACTCTGTGACAGCTTATATTATGACTATTTCAACAGTAATAGCCTTACAGTTCGCATTTGAGTGTCTTATCCCAAAGAGCATTCATACATGAAAGACTCTAGGTTGCCTAAAAATTTCCATATAAATCTAAACTCAGCAGGTTTTCTCTGCATGTCCCGATGCTCTACAGTCTTCGAACCCACAACTCTACATTCAAGACTGAGGAAGTTGCTTTCCTTACTTTATCTCCATAGAGGCCACAGGAAATCTCAGCAGCAGAAAGCTGTTTGTAATTCTCATTACTTTGTGTAAAATCTCTTTGAGTGGCCACAAGGAAACCACTAACTTTCTGCCTTCATAAATTTACCTTGGTACCTATTGGAAATAAAGGAGCTCTGAAGTAACTATACAATGTCATGCAACAAAAAAATATTGCATGTTTAACATGTGCACGAATATGAGTCAGTGAGCTAGACTTTGCTATCTCCTTGTTGAACCATTTATAGAATTTCCTCTTCTTTTGGCTTTATGGAACCTTTATGAATGTAAACTCCTATGTCTTGTGATTCCTGGTGAGTTACAGATTTTGTGTCACTCCCGTGCTCAGTTGTTTTTCATTTTTTCAGAACAACTTTGAATTGCTATGTGCAGGAACGTATGAAATGTGGCTTCTCCCAGATGCCCAGCCATCATATCTCTGGCAAAACATTGGATTACCGAGCAGGTTGCCTGAATGCTGTATGACCTCTGGTGCCGTCCAAAAACTGGGGAAAATAAAGTGCATGAACTGAAATGAGTGATGTATTAGGTGCTGGACTTGCTTAGAGTTTTAAAATCAATGTCTATTTGATTGGCAGCTGACTTAGCACTTTTAAATTAGTCAAATGTGTTTTTGTCTTCTACTTGGATCCATCTGAAATGTAATAGCTTCTTCTCTACACTTTTAAAAGTGACAGAATCAACTTTTCACACACACACACACACACACACACACACACAAAAAAAAAAAAAAAGTTTACATTAGGTTCAGCAAGCAGGTTGACTGAATTACTCTTTCAGGTTCTGCATCAGAGTCCAAAGAGTCCAGCCAAATCCTGAAGTCTTTATTTAAACAAAGTTCCCACTGATCTCATAATTTTACTTCGGAAAAGACTGGTGGATTTGGCACCAATTGCATGCTACAGAAACTAGAACTTTAAAGAGACTGTAATAAGGAATCCAAATGGGAGACCAAATGGGAGACTAAGCTAAAACACCACCTTAAGCAATCTTTCTTCTCAGCAGAGGGGGAGCATATTGTGAGCATGAATGACAAGTGTTTTCATTTCACTGCATTCATACTCGCCATTATTTTTTCTGTTTGTTTTATGTGATTAAGCCCAATTACAAGGATTATTGGGTCACCTACAGTTAAACGTTGCTTCAGCTGATAGATCCTTTGAACTGTCTGCTTCACAACAGCTTCTTGCAAATTACATGTTCCATCTCATGAGATTTTTTCTCAGTAAAATGGTTTTTAATTAAACAGACTAGTAAAAAAAAATACAGTAAAGCTCAATTAATCCCTAGAGTGGCACGACTTCACAGTCCCCCTGCTCACTGTCTGTACAGACGTGGCCTGCTGTGGCACGGGAATATTTTTTTGGAAGGAGCCATAGAAACAGTTGAAAATGAAGCCTGCAGCTGCTATTTATTTTGCTATATATTTTTTATATATTTTTTACTATGATAGTTTCCACTTGCCTACTTTTTTCTGTAGTATTGTTCCCCGAAATAATCATTACAGTGTTGATTCTGAGTCAAAACCTCAGTTTCACTTCTCCTCCCTCTATGTTCTCTCCCATATACTAGCCAGACAGTAGCCAAAAAGTCATCTTAAAAGGGCAACCAAGGATCCTCCTAGTCTAATTGCATTCCCATGATGGCACAGAGCCAGAGAAGCGTGTGTGGAAAGGGTCAGTTAAGGATGGTTTGAGATGTCCTACCTGATGGCTGCAGTCGGTGCAATTTAAATCAGCTATAACGGCCCTTTGCTGTCTCAGAATCAGTGAAACTGAGAAAAGCATTACTTGGAATCACTTTCCTGGCACGGTCCCCATCTCATCTGCGCTAAGTATGACCTGAGCATAACAGACACTATGCGTGTGATAGTTGTGCCATGTTTCAGGGTTTTTTTTTGCCTTTTTTTTTTATTTTTTTTTCACAAAGACTCTGCATGTCTGAGAGCAATAAACTGTTTGATACAAGAACAAACCCATGAGCTAACTGCTGGAATAATTGACTCAGTCACCAACTGTAAGCTGGAACAAAAGGTTGGTCTCTCAGGAGGAAAAAAGAAAGCCTATTCACAGATATGTCTTTTCTTGTCCACCTGGTTTCTGCTTCGCTAAGAAAAAAAAAAAAAAAAAAAGAAAAAGAAATATGCCTGTCCTTTGGTCAGTCGTTGTTCCAGAGAGACAGCAAAATCATTCGGAAGCAGATTGTTCCCCCTTGAAGCATCGTCTGGCAGTGGTACCTTTGCAGAAATGTCACCATTTTGCTGTTGTTGTTTGAACACCCCTTCTGGTCATGCTTTCCTGCGTTCTCCTCTCTTCCACAGCATTTCCAGAGCAGCACTGTGCTTAAACTTTAAATGATATTTCAACGTGCTGCAAAACCCCAAGGTGCTGGCACGTTTCCAAGGCGTTTAAGATTTTTTCCCCCCCTTTAAAAAGGGAGAGGAAAAAGAGGGAGGGAGGGAGGGAGGGAGGGAGAGAAGGAGAAACAACTTGTAATGAATTCCACACCTGCATAGCTGAAAGGCATTTTATGTATCAGGGGTCTCTGGAGTTTTTTGGGTCTGGAGATTATAATGTAGCAATTAAAGAAGGCATTGTAGTAGCACTCTCATTATCTTAGCAGATCTCTATCATCAGTAATTGACAGAGAATGTTTAATTTGAGACATTTGGTAAAATAATGTCTGGAACAGTTACATTAAGTAAAGGGGAAAGAAACCATGTTTGGGGTCATATTACATTTTGAAATAAGGAGTAATACTGGGAAAAAATTATTTTTATGGGGAAAACAACAACATAGATGTGCTTCTTGCAGTGAGATTTTGAATGAATTTGTGGAGCTTACAGACATATTAATAGGGGGATTAATTTATAAAATTCATCATGCTGCCTTCTAGTAAAGCATTCATAATTTTGCTTCATCTACTGACCACAGTCACTTTCATTGTATTTTTTAGAGAATGCTTTATAAAAGCAAAAAAATTTACTGAAAACATTGAAGGAAAGAGGTCAGGAAAAAGATTTCCTGAAGCTTTTTTTTTTTTTTTTTTAAATATTAGTCATATGCAAAGCATCATCAGTCACTCTAAAGTTCTCCAGGTGGGGTCACTCTTCACTGCATTGGAAATGTTCAGGATTTTCACCCATGCAAGGGAGAATATGTGCTCCTTTATATAAAATTATTGTCTTTTCCAAATATTGGATCGCAATCACAGAAAATAAAATTCTGAGCTCCTGTTGCTACATTTATATCCCTCTGTAATTCCCATTTAGCATGTATTTGCTTGTGATCCGCAAAGAAACAAGATAGTCTCATTAAAATATACTTTTAAGAAAAGATAATCTGGTGTGAATTTACCACAGAGTTAAAACTGTGCCATTCGATTTGTGCCTGTTCATAAGACAACTTTGGCTATGTTTTTTTTTTTTTTAACTAAGAATGTTTACTTTTAGAAACTCTCATTCAGTGTGAGAAAAAAAGTGGAGAATATCAACACAGGTACAGTTGAACTAGTGTAGGTCACAGGGAGTGAAAGAGTTAATTGTTTCCAGTCACTCTTGAATCAGATAAACAGGAAAAAAAAAGAAGTAGTGGAAATTGAAATGGAAGAAAGTTGAAAATCATGCTGAAAAAACTATAGTGATCCCAAATCAGAGACTATTGTATTTATGATCTTAAAGGAAAACTAATCAAGTCCTATCAAAGAAACACCCAAAAGTCTGCCACCCTCCCACCCTACAATTCTTAATTCTACCAACACTATTGTGTGCATTTTGATAAAATGTCACATTAAATGAACAAATGTTATCATCTATGTGTGTTTTTCTTCCAACTGTTCTGCCAGATTATCTCACAATCCCATTTTGCCAAACTACATTGGGTATTAAGAGGCCTGTCGTGCATGCGCTCAGAAAGCAGATGAAAAGCTTCTTAGCTGCTACTTAGCATTAGATGGATGAGGATAATGTAGAATATCTAATCTAAAATTTGAAAGTGTCTGGAGTAGTTTGTGGCACCTTCTTTCTCAACATGAGTGAAATAAGCCTCATTTGCAGGTCATAAATGATATTTATGGTCCTTCAAGTAGTAGGTTCTGTGTATACTCTGCTGGAGTGTGAATCATCCATTGAGAAGGCATATTTACAATATGCTAAGGAAAGCAGATCTGTACCATATGCACCACCGAGGCATTGGAATGACTTTCTACTGCTTAACTTCACAGGTCACACCTAAAACCTGTGACTGCAGTATCCTGAAAGCATCCTAGTCTATGAAACAGCCACTGTTTTGAGACCCTTTCATTTACTTACCTTTAATTTGTGGGATGTTCAAAGTCATTGAGAAAAAGAACTTTTTTTTTTAAACCAATTTTTTATTAAGTCAGGGAAAGAACTGAGCAACCAACTTATTTCTGTGGTAGTGAAAAACCCACTTTATGATCTTACCTGCCAGAAAAACATAGAAGAGAATAATAGGATAGAATTTCAGAGGGGGTCTCTGGAGCAATAGCATGTCGACTAACTTATAAAATACAGCAGGGAAAAAAGAATGGCCTTTTCATAAATGTAAAAAAAGCTGGCCCTTGGCAGAGATACGCAATTATCGACCGAGTGGAGATTAAATGAATAAATACATACATACAGAAAACCCAGGAGCAGGAGCAAAACCGTTAAGGCAAATAGCAGTAATTGAAACTAAAAGTAAAGCTCCACAATACCATGCTTGTCAGGATAGCTTTGAGATGTTCATGTTGGATGTGGACATAGTGAGCTGGAGGGCCAGTGGATTAGAATTCCAGGTGAGCCCTCGTGGTTTTGGATTAGCCGCTCACCTAATGTTCAGCACTGCAGTCAGATTTATTTTATGGCTAATCTGTACCTAGCCCCCATTTTTTATCTTGTACTTCAGCTATCTCTATTTTCCTTTTATCATCATCATCTTTTCAACGGCAAGAAGCAGTATATGTCAAATTCTGCTGCTACTGGTGTTACCAGCTTTCCGGGCATGTTTTTTTAGGTTTCCAAACTCTTTGCTCTGAGTTTAGGTCTACATCTTTTCTGACTGTTATTTACAGTAAATGTCGTCTGAAAGCCTTTGCCTGAATTTCTGAAAGTCAAAGTGTTGGGTGCCATTGTCCAAATGAACTCTTCAGTGTCCAAACATAGATAAATTTCCCTGTTCCTTACTGATGTCCAGCACTGGATCCCTAAGGCTACCATGGTGCTCAGCAGAAATCTCAGAGAGAAGAGGACAGATCACCTGGTGATGATAACTTCTTCCTGAAACTCTATTTTATTTCTGGCACCGTTCTGATTATCAGCACTACTCTGAGGTACATTTAAAGGATGTTCACATAAAGGGAACTTGTGAGATAAATGTACATGAGAGACTCGGCAAGCATGCGGAAATACCAAATTTGCTTTTCCATAAAGTAATTTTTTTTGTATTTTCAGAGGCTGTATTTATGTTTTTTTCTGGAATAACATGGAAAGCCTCACCTGGGAAGAGAGACAAGACAGGAGCTTACCAGGCAAGGGGCAGCTCCTTCCAGTGAGTAGCTCCTGTGCTCCCACCTACAGACATCAGGCCAAGACCAAGGCAGGACCACTTCCCAAGGTTGATTGTCTTGGCCACAAGCTGCCTGGGGCCAACACGACCTCCATGACCATACAAGCCTGGCCAGGATTTACCTTGTTTACTACTCAGTAATTAGTCATGATGGCTTTACCCCATGATGCCAGTGGAGAGGGCCTGGGAATTCAGAAGAGACTTGTGAAAATCCTGCAGCAAGAAAAAATCTAAGTTTTGTTTTCTGAAGGAAAGGATTATTTGGCCTCTGTCTCCCTTTTGCGGTTTTTTAGAAGGTAAGAGCAGCTCACGTTGGTGAAAATCTGCAGTCACAACAGCCACGGCAAAAGTTTGATAACACGAGAAAAACAGGGCATGCCAGCTTGGCTCTGAGACCCAAGAAAAACATCGAACAGTGGCAGATCCATCGTGCTAAAAAACAGCCTGTGAATACTTAGCAGGAGAACATGTTGAGCTTTCTTAATTAATTCCTTAGGCAAAGGAATCTAAGCCCACATCTGCTCAGTCCTTCCACGTTCTCTTTACTGTCAAGAAAAGCCATGTTAGTGGTTTTCTTTGCAGTGTTGCACAGAGTAGCCCTGACCCACAGAAAGCAGGACTGGGTGGATCTAGGCGAAACTAGCCCTATAACTTAGTAAATAATTTGTGTCAGCAGTATTTTCAATTACGTGAATCAGATTTGGGCAGCTGGCTGCATCTCCATAGGTAATAGCATTAAAACCAGTAGTTTCGGAGCAGTTAACAACTTGTTTAAGTGCATTAACAGATTGCTGCTCTGCTTTAGGCTGTTAACTTTGAAAATGACCCTTCAAGCTAGATATGATTGATTTTGATGGTATTATTGCATTAATACTGTCAATGTCACGTTCTGGAAGTTACTCTGTTAATATATCCATGGACATGAGTGCTTCAGTGGGAAACTAGGAAGTTAACTTCAGTAAGCTTAAGTATAAAACAGTACATTCTTCCAGTATAGGAAAAACAACCTGATTCTAAAGAGATTTCATGAGTAGGAACAAATAGGGATCTCAGTTTCTTATATAATGCTCAGACAGAGTGACGCAATATGGAAAACCAGAAATCCTCCTTAGAAAGAAATCCAGGCACTGATATTCTTGTCTCTCTCCCTCAAGTGTTTTCTTTAACTGAGGAGTGTCTGTGTCTGATAAGTAACCTTTTTATCTTAAAACATTAAATATAATTAAGTCTTCAAAATAGTTTGTCTACCAAAATAATGTATCTTAGGTTAAGTATATTTTCTCAGCATTGTTTCCTGGCAATTTTTCTTTGCCTGAATGAGAATTACTGCTCTTTTGCTGGTGAGAAATCATATGTCAGTGTTTTCCCCACTTTGATAGCTTTGAGAAATCAGGACTTATGAATCTACTACTGGTAACTTGCTGAGCGTGGGAATATCCAGCTACCCTGATGCCCATAGTGCCAGCCTTCCGGTCTAAGCTGTTTTTCCCCTTAGCTTATTTATAAATGGAAATATTTTCACAGGGTTTATGCCAAGTCATTTGTAATCATAAAATAAATGATTTCACCACTTAATAAATCCTATAATTTTTAGGCTGTGTTGCTTAATTTAATTAGGCTTTATGCTAACTTCCTGTTATTTACATGGTGAAAACTTGGCATTAGGTATCTTTGGCTGGATTACTTGTAGACACTATTGTTTGCAGGAATTGCTTTATGCAAAGAATATAAAAACAGTGCAGCTTTTGAAACTTTTTCTTAATATCCCCTTCTGCAAGGAAAGGGGAAGGAGTGATGACACACCTCGGCACAAACAAGCACAGTCAAGGTTAAAAGGAAAGGGCTCAGACAACGCTTCCAGGAACTTTCGATGCAAGATAAATTCTATAGCTTCTGCTTTCTGGAAAACTGTCAGCTTGATTTTATAGCAAATCACAAACTGATGGAAATTTCATCAGGAATGCAAGCATTTAAAAACTTTTCACACATCTCTCTAAATGTACAAAAAGGAGAGAGGCAGAATGTGCCTGCTTGGAAAGTGTGAAATTTGGAGGCAGGGGGGGAAGAGAAAAGCTGATGCTCTGCTCCTACAGAAGTGGTTGCAGAATGCAAATACATTGGTTTATTTTAAGCCAGGAAATTCCTCTTTCTTTGTATAGCTCTAAGCAGAACAGGATCCTGACACTGGGAATAGCCTCTAGTTTTGAAGCTGGTAACAACAACAGCAGCCTAGATAATCACCTAATTTTCTTGTTTCTCGCTGCATGGAGATTTAGAGGGTTAAAAGGAGCAGGCAGGGTCTAAAAGGCACTTTGATGCTGTTGTGAAGAGTTTAGGCACTGAAAATGGCCTTTCTGATAATGTATACCCTCAGTCAGCCGCAGCTTCACCCTGTGCTCGTTTTCTGATTACCACGTGTCCCAGGCTCTGTGCTCCGTACGCAAAGTTGCCTCTGCCTCAGCAGGACAGGACAGATTGACACTTGACCGGCCTGCTTTGGACCCATGATCTGGGTATTCCCCACAACAAATCCTCTTCTGTAACCTTTTGGCAGCTAATATGCATTGGGATAGAGCACAGCAAGAAATGGATTTGTCGTCACCTGTTTCTTGACAGGTATCCATAGAAGAAGGAAAAATGTAGATTCCCTTTCTTTCCCATGGTTAAAGTACTTGTGAAGCAAATCAGAGACCCAGCTTTTATTTTCCCTGTTGCTTACATGGGTTCAGCCTCTTATATTCCATAAAACTCATGTATTCCAAACCAACTGTCCTGGCTACTTAGGAAGGTAGAAAAAGAGATTCTCCTGTCACCCATCTCCCCCCACCCCTTCCCTGGGGTAGCAATGCCATAAATAAGGGGAGAAAGCTCTGTGGGTTTAAGATTAGTGAACTCACACAGGAAGCTATTTGATACATATGATAATTTTGGCTGCCAGTTATAGAACAAAAGTCTGGATCTAGGAACAGGTATACAGTAATAGGCACTGCAAGTTAGAAATAAAGGGTCTAGGTCCTTAACTGTACTTAGATTCCCAGCTCTCAGTAAAATCAATAGCACTTCATGCTTTTGCATTTTGCCCCAGGCTCTCCTTCTTTTTTTTTTCTGTTCATGTAGCCCAAAATACTTAAGATGCTGGCAGGAGAACTGCTCTATTCATTGTCTAGTAACTACATTCCTAATATAGTAACACATCATAGCTCTTGAGAAGATGACTTTTTGTTTGCGTGATAAGCTCAATGCTTGTCAAAGTACAGCCTAGTACTGCAGCACCAGTTATCCTGATGGATGCATTCAGAAATCATGAAAAATATGTCATGATCATGAAAAATATGTCTGAAGTTGACAAGTTGAAATTTGCCTCTTGCACAGGCAACAGCACGATACCTAGAGAAAGGATAAATGGAACAAACAAAAGAGGAATGTATGGCTAGGCAGCAGTCTGTAAGGACAGGTGGTGTGGTTCACAAAGCAAATACAAATCACAACAGGACAGTTTTGTCAAAGAGTCACCCATTCCGGTATTTCACCCTAGCAGAAGTAAGCTTTGCAGAACATTTGGTAAAATGGCTTGGTTTAGTTACAGTTCTAGTTATGACATCCAAATCAGTAGCCTCAGTTGCAAAAATTAATTAGAAGAAGGATATCAGAGTATATTAAAATTGCAGTAGACACAACATCATTTTTTTCTCCTCTATAAACTCACACCTCCACCATCTGAAAATCAGAACAAAGCCTTTATAGAAATTGTGACTGATAACTGAATAAATTATGCAGCTCTGTCATAGAGCTCCTAGGGTCTTCTAACAATACACTTCAGTATTGCTGAATGCTAGAGTAAGATTACCAGCCCCTAATGTAGGGGAGAGGAAAATTTAAGCAGAAGTTAAATTCAGGATTTGAACACAATCTTCTAGTTTTTGTTCCACATGAGACCTAATGCCACAATAGGCCTATTTTCTAGATCTCAAAAAGGAAATTACTAGGTCATTGAGATATTAGCCAGATATATAATAAGAAAACCAGACGCTAGCTAGGTTAAATATTTCTGAAAAAGTAATTGCAGGAGAGATGAAGGCAGCATTAGATGTTTGGCAAGGAAGCAATATGTTCCAGTTATCTCAGCAAGTCAATCACGCTTCATACATCAGAAGGGAAAAGTCCCTTAACAGGTCCTGCCAATCTGAGAGAGTGGAAAATTCCTTCCACAAGTAAGGGAGAAAGGTACGGCTGACATGAACCTGGGGTTGGTAGATCCTATCTCCCATCTCAGAGCACAGACATGGCCCAGGCTGATAAGTGCCTCAGAGGAAACTGGGGGAAAAAAATCCAATCCCAGAGATCAAACTATCCATCAGAGGAAAATCCTTCCTGATCTCTGTAGATTATTAAATGAAACCCCAAAGTATGAAATATGATTAGATTAATTACCATAATATAGAACTACAACTGTTAAAGTGATGTTACTGTCTTTTTTTTTAATTACAAAACTATGTCTGTGTGTTTAGCACTATTTAATCCAAATGTGCTTCCTGGCATTAATTCAGATATAAACGCTAGCCATAGAGTTAGTCCAATGATAATCTGGATCTGAACATAGCTTCCAACAGTCCATTTTTAATGAAAGTAGTTTCCCCCCACCCTGCCACCTCCAGGATGAAAAAGGGAGAGAGGAAATCCGATTACTGCAAATTTGGTCCTCTCTCTCTAAGCAGTGAGAGTAAAAATTTTCAGGAATCTATATTCTGCACATTGCATCACGCATAGTTTATGAGAGGACCATGGAGTATATTTAGCTAAAACAAATACTTGCGTAGATGAGCCTGGTCCTAAGTCAACATGATTTTCTGAGTTCCTTTGCAAAGCTGATTGCTCCTGCAAAGTCTTAGAATGTGTTCCTTCCGGGGACACTCAGGGTGGCAGAGAAGCTGCAGTATGTTGCGGTATGCGAAACTGAAAAACCTCACAAACCTCACCTTGTGTAGACTCACAACAAAGTTTCACAAACATTATGAAGTCCATTCAGGATAAGGCAGAGTCTTTCAAAACATCAAGCATCTATCAAGCGTGGCTTTTCAACAGAGGAATGTTATTCAAATACACATGAATGTAAGCTGGCAATACACCAAGTATCCTTGCAGGTACATTGTGGGAAGCCCATTAGATTCCCTTTGTAGCTTGGCCCAAGGTCTCTGGACTTGCTCAGAAGATAAACTGCCAGAAGAAAATGCGTAGTAGCACTGTTATTAAGCAGGTTTTTATGTGTCCCACCAGTAGGTAGGTCAATCCACCTAATTTCTGTCTCTGCCCAGCCTTGTAGGAATGCCTGCTCATGGCACTTACCAAAGGGTTAACTCCATCATTAGTTCAGCCACATCTTCACTGGCTGTTGCATCTGCCTATAAAGTCAGATATTCCTATATATGCCTTTTATTCTTATGTATGTTGTCCACCTCAGGGGAATGCCCACATTTTGGTAATAATGAAGATGTGGTTTGATGCTAAATGTTAATGATATTAAATCTAATATTAAGAAGAAAACATTTCCTGTTCAGGGTAGGTATATATTATGCACCACACAAAGTAACCATGTAATTGATTTTACAGTGTAACCATATGATTGATTTTACATGGTATTTCATTTTTTTTGTACTTTCATCTGATCTCAAAGAAATGACGAAGGAAATTTTCTCCTCTGCTATACCTACTACATTCCTAAAGTGCTTAGATGCATTGTAGAAGGTTTTACCCTTCCTCTGAACATCAGACCTCGGTCATTGCCAAATGTAACAGACTCAATGGACTAACAATCTGTTATATTGTTCTTAGTTCCTAGATATGTAGTTTGCATTTGTTGGAAAAGGAAGAAGGTAAATTTAACTAAATCCAGCCTGAGTGATACCTTATAATTTCAGTATTGTTATCCTCATTAAGCTCTACATGGAAATTCTTAGTATTTCTTTTAAATGTTAATATAAATTTCTTGATTAAATGTTAATTTTAATGAAATGTTCAATATTTGTTAAATTTTAATTGTTGTTAGGTCACATATTTTGATTCAGAATGTTTTTACACTTTAGCATAGTCTTTAAAAAGTTTTCAGAGTAGTTCTGTGGTGGTGAATGAGGTTTCCCTCTGCTGACTGGCCCTACATGCCCACTACCCACACAGACACTTGGTAGAATCACGCTGTACTTCTTGAATCAATTCCCAGAGTAGCAGGTGGCACATTTCCAAAGCAAGTCTGTTTGAGCCTATCTTTGCAAAATCTGGAGATTTTACTCTGGTCAGGATCATTACCTGTGCATTGTGAGGCAGGGTGGTTTGAACAACAGATTTAATTTAGATAATTTTCAAAATATTGTGACTTGATACTGCTCTGCAGAATCAACCTTTTCAGTTCCTTTTTCCTGCTTTCAGCATAGAAAATCACCTATGGCAGCAAACACTGTTATAATTAATACTCTCTTCATTAGGCTACTGAAAGAAAAAGGAGTGGCAGAATAGCTACAAGGAAGAAAATCATAGCAACAACCCAGGAAGAATTATTTGGCTTTGGAAATATCTCTGTCAGTGAGATACTATTCTCTGAAAAAGATCTGGTTCAGCGGTCTGAGTAAGAATGGGAACTTGGTGGCTAATGGCTTGGTGGTCTCAATGTGGGGTCACAAGTGGGTGATTTTCTCATATCAGGATCAGAGCTGGGTTACAGCTGACTGGTTTGTCCCTAGCCAAAACAGGCTGTCTCTTATTTTACTGCTGATAACAAGCTTTGAGATGCATTTCCTAAGATGAACATCTCATTTTTTTTCCGTAATTATGTTCTGAGTTCTGGAACCACTTAGTTCAGGTAGCTACAATGCTCATGAGGAAAAACAAAGCAAAACAACAACAAAAACACCTTTATTGGTAAGTTTTGTCTTTATCTGACACTGTGAACTGATGTTTTGAGCCAGTGAGCACTTGCATACCTCGGAAATTACTCAGATATATCCATGGTATGTATTTAGACATAAAGGTAATTCAGCATGTTTGTTTCTTCTTCCTGACTAATGTATTTTCATAAGAATAAGGTAAAAGCAACTTTCCAAGAGTTGTGCACCATATGATAATATGTAATACAGATAGCTCTCCAAAAGCATTTATTGTGTTTTGAAGTATTATTTTTGTTTGCCTTATGGGCAGGTCCTAGGTCTCTCAGCTGTCTTTAACAAAAAATACATTCAGAGAGAGAGTAAACCAGTGGAACTGGTGGATATTAGTGTCCTTTATGAAATGCACTGTAGTTAATTATTACCATTGCTCTTCAGCATGTAACTACCTCACCACTTAGTTAAAGAAAACTGGTTAGATTATTGAGCGTAGTCTTATTTAATGATTCCCAGTCTAGCCTGAAAACTTCTTAGAGTGGATCTTTAGGTGATGGAAATTGTGTAGTCAATTGATTTCAAGCTGAGAAATTCCTTCTGTTCAAATTTACTAATAGCAAAGGTTTTACTAAAATGCCTCAGAACATTGCTATTTAAATTCAGAAAGCATTACTGAAGCTGAGCTGCATAAATATATCTACTGTTACTACTCAACCAATGTGAGAATAACTACAGATGACCTTTAGTTTCTCTGTGACTTCTAGAAACAATATTTTGATACAGTAAAGATGTATCAAGAAGTAAAGCCCTTCTGGTGACTCAAAAGGATTTGGCATTCTGAAAACACAGTAAAAAAAATCGAACTGGTGAGATTTAAAATGATGTTCTCTACATTAGTATTTGTTTTCCTTTTCATTTAGGGTCCAGATTTTGTGTTGCTCTCTTTCCTTCTAAAGTAAGTATAACACTTTCATATTTTTCATATAAATTAGAACAGGAGAACTTCTTTAAATGTAGACTTTTCCTAGGATTTCATACTGGACTAATGGCTTCATTTATAGTGTTGATTAATTTGTTCAAGGTAGATATGTAATGCAAATCACAAACCTGTAGGACAGATCGTCTGAATGATGCATTCAGTCAATATATTTCTTTATTCTAGTAATTCTAAAATAATTTAAAGGCTTATTCCCACAGTATTTCACAATTGCTATTGTTTTCATTTTGTTTTTAATGGACTTGCTATTATGTGATTGCAGTGTGCTAAAGGTTGTAAAACTTAGAAATCCTGGTTTCTTGACAATGCCTGAAATTTTTGTACTTAATAAAAAAAAAATAGTGGTGCCACTACACACACTGATTCTGTGTCAGACAATGCTAAATATATATTTATTACTGGTGAGTATTCAGTTTCCTAGTAACTCTAGGCAAAAGCATCAGACCCTCTGGGTTTATAATAATACATTAAAAACACATAGTGGAATAATGTTCATTATTCCCTGTGGAAATATCTGGCATCACTATGAAGAGTGCCCTGACCTTTCCTGGGGCTTTCTGGACTGAGGCCATTGCCCTTGTGGATTGGCATTCAGTGATGTCAGCCACTTGGATGTTTTTGCATGCTTTTTCAATGTATTGCATTCACACCTGTGCGGCTCTCTACTTTCCCTAGTCTCAAATAAATGAAGTGTCATTTCTGAATTCAGTTACTGCAGCACTACAATTCATTCACCTTTAAGGATCAGATCATCCATAATGTTTAGTTCTTCCTGGAATGACTAGATCTGTCACTTTTGGCAGACACGGTGATTTTTCTTTTGGCCAACCGGCAGTGATGGCTTTCAGCACAAGTAGTTCTATGGAGAAACTGATAAGTACTGAAGTATAGATGATTCAGTAGGTGTCACTCTTTCCTTTGCGTCACAGCTCAGCACTCTTAGGAACTTATTTTTCTGAAGCCATCTTCACCGGAGAAATAAAATAGACTCATCTTTACCAGTATAAGAGGAAATGGCACATTCTGTAAAGCACATGACTGAATTAGACCTCCCGCCTTGGCCACAATTCATTTCTGGCAATGCATTTGGCCAATGTATCTTTTGTCAGAGTCGAGTGCCATACTCTTGACAACTTATCATCTGTTATTTTGCAGTAAGTCTGTTAAACATATAAAATTATATCACACACTAGACTATGAAATAATGATTTAAAATTCCTGACTCTGTGTGATTTTGCACTCTGTGAAAATGAAAAAAACCAACTGTTGTCAAACATCTTGAGCTCTTCAAATGAAAGTAGGCACATGAAAACATGAAGTAGTTTAGTTATTAATCACTCCTTTTTAAGCCAAAATTCTCATTCATCTCTATCAGTATCACTAGGGATCTATTTCTGTTTCTAATGAATATCTTTTGACCCTCTTAATCTCTTGTACCTTGTTGTTATGCAGTCTTTCAAGTTTATTCCCCTATTCCTGATGCAGAAGTGATTAGCGTAAGTGCTCATTAGATTTAAGTACTCTGTAAGATATAGAACGTAAACATTAATCAAAATTTACTCATGTATATCACATGTATATGTAAATGAAAACAATTTAGATATTTCAAATACTCTGTTAAGTGTTTAAGCACAGGAACGCAAAAGGCATCACATCAAACTTAAACTGTTTTTAATATAACTGGGAGAGTTTCCAATCTGATGCGCCAAACCCTTTGGAGTTTGTTTGCAGGTAGTAATCAAAGTGGGAAATGGCTTATTTCTGGTTTTCGTATAAATTAAGTGTAGTTATTTCTGTATTACAAAGCTCTTGGTATCTTCAGACAAACCTTATTTTGTCTTTCACATGAATCTTGCCTGAGTGTCAAGGTATGAAACATTACTTCCTCAGATTATGTCTAAGGTTGTTAAAGATGCTTTTCTAAACAGTCAGCTGCTTTTGTGATATTTCAAATCGAAGAGACTTCCTGGTTGTTTATTCTGCAAGTGAAGTAGCATATCATTTTCATATCATGAGAAAAGCTTGAGGGTGATATTAACTTCATAGAATCATAGAATGGTTAAGGTTGGAAGGGACTTCCAGAAGTCATCTAGTTCAACCCCCTTGCACACGCAGGGTCACCTAGAGCATGTGGCACAGGGCTGCAAGCAAGTGGGTTTTAAAGGTCTCCAGAAAAGACTCCACAACCTCTCCGGGCAGCCTGTTCCAGTGCTCTGTCACCCTCACTGTTAAGAAATTTTTTCTTAAGTTCCACATCCCTCTTGTACTGCGGAGTCCAGAACTGGACACAGTCTCCAGATGTGGCCTCACCAGGGCTGTGTATAAGGGGACGATCACCTCCCTCAACCTGCTGGAGACGCTCTTCTTAATGCACCCCAGGGTCCCATTGGCCTCCTTGGCCACCAGGGCACACTGCTGCCTCATGGTCATCTTGTCATCCACCACAACGACCAGGTCCCTCTCTGCGGGGCTGCTCTCCAGCAAATCAGTCCCCAGCCTGTACTGGTGTCTGGGATTATTCCTCCCTAAGTGCAGGACCCTGCACTTGAACTTCATGAGGTTTCTCACCGCCCAGTCATCCAGTCTGTCCAGGTCCCTCTGGATGGCAGCGCAGCCCTCAGGGCTATCAGCTATTCCTCCCAGTTTAGTATCATCAGCAAACTTGCTGAGGGAGCACTCCAGCCCTTCATCCAGGTCATTAATGAATAAGTTGAACAGGATTGACCCCTGGGGGACGCCGCTAAATACAGGTCTCCGACTGGACTCTGCGCCACTGACTACCACTCTCTGCACCTTGCCACTGAGCCAATTCCTAATCCACCTCCGTGTCCACTCATTTATCCCACACCTTTGGAGCTTGCCCAGGAGGATGCTGTGAGGGACGGTGTCAAAAGCCTTACTAAAGTCCAGATAGATGACATCCACCGCTCTGCCCTCATCTATCCAGCTAGTCACCCCTTCATAGAAGGTGACCAGGTTAGTCAAGCATGATTTCCCCTTGGTGAATCCATGCTGGCTACTCCTGAGCATCTTCTTCTCCTCCACGTGTCTGGAGACAGCAGCCAGGATGAGCTGTTCCATCACTTTTCTGGGGATGGAGGTGAGGCTTACTGGCCTGTAGTTGCCCGGGTC
This sequence comes from Nothoprocta perdicaria, assembly GCF_003342845.1. Taxonomy (NCBI): domain Eukaryota; kingdom Metazoa; phylum Chordata; class Aves; order Tinamiformes; family Tinamidae; genus Nothoprocta; species Nothoprocta perdicaria. Next base: position 4,264,324 of record NW_020455588.1, read on the forward strand.
CTCCTTCTTGCTCTTTTTGAAGACTGGAGTGATGTTGGCTTTCTTCCAGTCCTCCGGCACCTCCCCCGTTCTCCAGGACCTTCCGAAGATGATGGCGAGCGGCTTGGCTAGGACATCTGCCAGTTCCCGCAACACTCTGGGGTGCATCCCATCAGGGCCCATGAATTTGTGGGTGTCGAGTTTCCTTAGGTGCTCCCTGACCCACTCTTCCTCTACCCAGGGCAAGCCTTCCTCTCTCTGGCTCTCTTCGTGTGTCCCTAGGCCCTGGGATTCTAGAGGGCTGCCCCTGACAAACACAGAAGCAAAGGCAGCATTCAGCAGCTCTGCTTTCTCCATGTTTTCCGTAACCAGGATACCCACCCCATTCACTAGTGGACCCACATTCTCCCTCACTTTCCTTTTGTTGTCAATATATTTGAAGAAGTTCTTCTTGTTATTTTTAACATCCCTTGCCAGATTTAATTCCAAATGTGCCTTAGTTTACCTTGTAGCATCCCTGCATTGCCTGACAATGTTCCTGTATTTCTCCCAAGGGGTCTGTCCTTTTTTTCCACATTCTGTATACTGCTTTCTTCCGTTGGAGCTTTGCCAGGAGCTTTGCTGTTGGAGCTTTGCTCATCCACACAGGTCTCCTGTCCCCTCTGCCTGATTTCTTGCTCACAGGGATGCACTGTTTCTGGCATGGAGGAAGTGCCGCTTGTAAACTAACCAGCTAACTTATCCAACTGATTTTTTCCCTCTTCTGTTCAATACCTCAGACATATGCCAATTTTATTTTAAGGCACCTGTGTGACAGGAGAAAAAGAGCTAAGTGAAAGTCCAACATGAGGAATGTCAAAAGAAACAGGACACTGAATAGTCTGACATCCTCCCAACATTTACTCTGTGGTCATTTTTTGCTTTCACATTTGTTGTAGCACATTTGAAATGCAGACTTAGAGCTATCGTTTTTCACTACTTACATATGTTAAACATTCTTACTGAGGGCACTTTATTCTTCACTTTGTTCTCCTAAGCTATCATTATTCTTTTCGTGTTTAAGTATGCACTTCTTTGTCCTCAGCTGTTCAAATTCCTTTCAGGTTGGCAGTCATCCTTCTAGGGATAATAGTAAAATGATATAGTGTACAGTAGTAGCATACAGTCCTTCAGAAGGTCCTTGAAGAGTGCAAATTAGAGATGCTTTATATATTTATTTTAAAAAATGTTCCATTTGCTATGCAGTTATGATCCCACTGAAACATTATCCTTTATTTCTCAACCAGCTGAGCTGGCACTCTGTATCCCATACAATGGAGAGGGTATTTTATGCCTCCCCCTCCATGTTGTCAACCTGTGCTAATTGAAATGTTTATAAAACCCTGATACTGAAATATTGCAGCTTAACAGTTCAATAGTTCTCTAATGAGCCCACTGTTTTATTAATAAAATGATTTATAGAAATATTTAATCTCACTGATTTACCATTAGCATTAATGAGTCTAGTTATTAAGCACTTTATTTCAGAATGCCACAAAAATACAGACCCTGTAAAACATGTAATATTTTGTACTAAGTTATTTTACAGTTAGAGGGAATCAATGATGTTGAAATCTCACTGTTTTTCCTCAGTGAAGCAGAGTTATTCATTAGCGTAGAACTAGATGACTCTCTTATAATTTCCCTGTCATTATTATCAGATTTTATTCAAATAATTTACAGCAAACCAATCACAAAAATAATTGCAAAGATTCATATTAGAGGTGCGTACCCTGTGGTTATAAATAAAGGTATTTCTTCATTGCCCTTGACTATGAAGCAAGGACTGCTGGATTGTCTACTCTGTCAGTAAGAATCTGAGTCTTTGTTACTCTCATTCCAGCTTTTTTGAATGAAAGTTTTCTCACACCTTGAGGCTATTAAAATATATTTTAAAAATAAGTGACATCATTTCATATGTACCTTCAGGTTGTTGAGCAAATGAAGTGGCATTAGTTAGGCAACTTTCACCCAGCCTGGTGTGTTAGGAAGCTTGTAGAACAGTCAGTGAGCTTTGGGAGTAACTTTGTGCTTGGGAGAATTCAGTGAAGAAGCTGGAAAAGCCACTCTTGGAGTCCTGAAAGGTGCCCCAGGCAAACTGTTTCCCTCATTAACCCCTGCGAGTTTCAGCCTCAGACAGACATGCAGGGAAAAAAATTATTTTATTATTTCCATAAGTGCATTGGACTACTTGTTATATTCTTCAGTAGTTTTAATCAGGAGGAAGGGAGGTTTTTAATCAAAAGGCTGGGACTCTTTCTTTCATACCTGATTTTAACCTTCAAATTGCATTTGTGTATATTTATCTATGTTTTTTTTTCTTAGCTGGAATATTTGTTTCCTGGAAACTTTTGGTGTAATCAAAGGCAATTATTTTTTAGTGAAAATTGTTATTTCTAGTTTTTCAATTTAAACAAATTACTAAAATGAAGTCTTTTCATAAAATCACTAGCTTTTCTAGAAGCTTAATATCATGCATATTTGTTGGAACTTTAACTAAAGTCTCCCTTCCTGTCCCTTAGCACTAGACTTTTTGGGAAATGCCAGAGACCAATCTGAAGGTGGCATATCTTATTAATGTCATGTATTACCAAAATATTAGGTGGTTTTCAGGAGTTCCTACCTGCAGGGCCTCTAGTCTCCTGGAGAAAGACTTCATTACATAGAGAATCGTACATGCATCTATATAAAAATCAGTGATTTGGTATGGTAGATTAGAGCACCATTTTAACAGAAGAAAAGGACTTACAGGAGGGTCCTCTGTTGCCTAAGCAGCTTTTCTCTGATTAGGCAGATGTGCGGATATAGTTATTTATTTCACAGATATCTAAGAGCTAGGCTGGCTGGTGCTAATAGAAGGAGATAGTGAGGAGAATATAAGAAGATGCATCTTCATCTACAGAATTCCTTTTTTTTTTTTTTTTTTCTTCCATTGATCTGAAGCAAATCCAGTCAGTCATACTATATTCTCTATTTATTCTGTATTGTTGCATTCTAAATTGCTGCAACTATTTTTGCTGTATTTGAAGGTATTTGTGGCTGATCTGAGTGTGACAGGATGCTACCTGAGCTTCAGTTGTTATTAGCATTATTTGTGTTATGATTACTCTTACTTCTGCTGCTAGAATTTGCTTCTGCTTCACTTTCAAAGTGAAATAGAAGTGGTCAGTCTGAACTTGTTTGCATGATTTTATTTAAATACAAAATAAGAAAAAGTTATGTTGAAATTTATATAAATGCCTATACAAAATGAACAAAACTCCTAAAAGGGAATGTTTTCCAGACAATATTAGTCTACTAAATCAGGCAGTAGTTGTTTTTCCCCTAGCTGCTTCCTTGATGTCTTCTGTGAAGAGCAGCAGCCATTACCCTTTCCAATAAAAGCCGTCACTGAAGGGAAAGCTGGTAAGTTTAACTCATTTTGATGCACTCTGTTTGTATGAGTGCATGCATCTATGAGTGTGGATGTGGATGATGAGGCACTTTCATTTTTAAGAGTATGCTCTGTACCATTCATCTGTGGATTTAAATAAAGTTGTTGGGAATATATGATACTTCAGCCTTAAGCTGTCAAAAATGAGATTCCAAAGTATTCAGCGGCACAAAATAGCATAAAAAGAGCTTTGCGACTATTTATCTCTGCTTGCCAGCCTGTAATGTTGATGTATGATATGTCATAATAAAGCACTGAAATGAATACAGCAACATAAAAAAGTGAAGCTGCACGGCCACAGAGGCTGAAATATTTCTGATTCCTCTCTTTCTCCCTCTTTCATCCACACACACGCTCATGCTCAAAGACACACACACACACGCGCGCGCTCTCACAGTGATCCTGTTATAATTCAGCTGCTTGACAGCCTACAGATAGGAAGTACACTGGAGCCTTCAAAATAATTGCCAAAAATGGTGCAAGCTGTTTCTTGTAAATCCCAAATTCGTACTTTCCGTTGACCTTAGAGATGGTGACAAGACTCAACACCTTCTAAAATCCAGTTATACTTTGAATTGTCTCTCTCCTTACACATTTATGACACTTTAACTTTCTTTTGAACTCTTCATTTTTATTTGTTTTTAAAACTTGTTCCTATGAAACTTTTACAGGATGCATAAATACATATAAGAAAGCAAGCAGGAGACTCTGTCTGGTACATTCAATGCTTTTTTTCCTTTTAAATTTAATCAATTGTTATTTTTATTTAGGGAAACCCATTTAAGTTTTCACAACGTTTGTGGGAAAATATAAAGTTCCTGACTATTTCTTGCATGTTAATAGATATTAGAGGTGAAACTAAATTAAAAAAAAAAAAGAAAAAGAAAAATATTCCCAACAACAGACTTGTTAATAGGCACATCAATAAACAAAATCCCTGTGTTAAATAACATTTTCCCCTTAAGCCATTGACCTGGCAGCTGATCTCCATCACTATCCCCGTGTGTAAACATAAGCCAAGTATGTGATTATTAACCTAAATAAAATATATGACACTTTACAAGTTAATGAAATAGAACCCTTAAATGTATTTTTTTTTAGCATGAAGGCTGGTTTCTGGATAATCCTTATCATTCTGTTCCTTCTACTAGGTCAGATATTCTTGACTTTGGTGAAGCAATATCAGTGTGAATATCTGTCCTATGTTCTATTTCTGCTTCGTCCAAGCGTCCAATCTTAACAGTTCTCAGAACAAAATTTACTTGCAGAATCAATCTAGTTGCATGGGTGGAGGAGAATTCACAGAATCACAGATTCACAGAATATTTAAGGTTGGAAGGGACCTCTAGAGATCATCTAGTCCAACCTTCCTGCTCAAGCAGGCACACCTAGAGCATGTGGCACAGGGTGGCATCCAGGCGGGTTTTGAAGACCTCCAGAGTAGGAGACTCCACAACCTCCCTGGGCAGCCTGTTCCACTGCTCTGTCACCCTAACAGTAAAGAAGTTCCTCCTCACCTGGAGACGGAACTTCTTGTGTTTCAGCTTGTGGCCATTACCCCTCGTCCTATCGCTGGCCACCAGTGAGAACAGCCTGTCCCCTTCCTCCCTGCATTCTCCCTTCCTGAACTCATACACATTAATCATATCCTCTCTGAGCCGTTTCTTCTCCAGAGAAAACAGGCCCAGCTCACTCAGCCTCTCTTCATACGAGAGATGTTCCATTCCCTTAATCATCCTGGTTGCCCTTCTCTGGACCCTCTCGAGAAGCTCCACGTCCCTCTTGTCCTGGGGTGCCCAGAACTGAACACAGTACTCCAGGTGCGGCCTCACCAGAGCTGAGTAGAGGGGCAGAATCACCTCCCTTGACCTGCTGGCAACACTCCTCCTGATGCAGGCCAGGATGCCATTGGCCTTCTTGGCCACGAGGGCACACTGCTCACTCATGGTTAACTTAGTGTCAACCAGGACTCCCAGGTCCCTCTCCGTGGAGGTGCTTTCCAGCAGGTCAAGCCCTAATCTGTCCTGATGCCTGGGGTTATTCCTGCCCAGGTGCAGGACCCTGCACTTGTCCTTATTGAACCTCATGAGGTTCCTCTCTGCCCAACTCTCCAGCCTGTCCAGGTCCCTCTGGATGGCAGCACAGCCCTCCGGAGTGCCGGCCAATCCACCCAGCTTGGTGTCATCCGCAAACTTGCTCAGGGTGCATTCCGTGCCCTCGTCCAGGTCATGTTCACAGTTTCATTTACTTTTTTAGTTACTTATTTTTTCATGGAAAGAGACTCTTTTCACCACATGAGTGCATTTTTTTCTCATTCCACCTCTGCCTTTCATTTTTATTCTTTATTCTTTGCTGCGTGCTTTGAGTATGCACTTCCATGTTGAGTCCAGCTTTGTTTGCCTGAGCTGCTATTCTTCTGCAGCCACTCATTCCCATTGAAATTAGCAGTGCTACCTTTGTGCCTCTAGTAAATAAAAATGTAACAAAAAAAATCACGGATACCTTTATCTCTCCTTAATATGTTACGCAAAGAATAATTGATTAGTATAATTTTATGCAAATATTATCCTCTACAAATTACATACACACACACACACACACACACACACACACAGAGAGAAAGGTGATGTACAATTAGTAATTGATTGCGAGCACAGAGAAGGGTAAAATATTGCCAGAGGGGGAAAAAAGGCTATTTCTGAATGTGTAGTGCCTTGTTTGAAGTGGAAAGGGAAGTGACAAATCCGAGTAAGTGACCTGTCTCTACTGGAAAGCTTTGGAATAAGAGAATCCCCTGAAGGCAGTAGCTACTTGTTTCATTAGCCTGTGTACTTTTTAAAGCTTAGTGAAGTCCTTAGAAGTTCGGTGAAGAAACAGTTCTCTGCTGAGATGTTTTTGCCCTGTTGTCTTTATGAGGATATGGACTCCAGCACATTTCAAGATATTGAAGTACTACATGTAGAAATCTTTATTCCTCCTACCCCAAAATATTATCACAAGAAAGCAGCCCCCCGTGATCTTAGACCTCAATTACAGCCTGCTATTGAATGCTGTTGCTACAGCCACCGCAGCAGTGCTGTAGAATTGCTTTTCCCAACATTTTTTATGTATTTTATGCTTTTATTTTAAAAGCAAAACAGATCCCCCCCCAAATCGCTATGTCTTTGGATTTTGGAAAAAAAAATATAGGGGATAACTGAAGATAAAAAGTTTTTTTTTCTTATCTTCATGTATATTATGTATGAACAGAGCTGTCATATGTTAATTACAACAGTTCTTTCCGTGTTAGGACTTTAACATGGTTTAGCAAATGTATTAAAAATGGTGATCATGCAAGACCATATTTTTTGCCAAAATGAGGGAAAGAAATATCAAGAGAAAATGAGACCTGAAGCTTCAATATCTCCACTTTCTTGATTAGAAGCAAAAAAAAAACCCAACTTTTTACAATGTTTCTTAAACACAGGCTTACACCAGGCTTAAATCAGTTACATTTCTCTTAGATGTTAGCTAGATTATGTGTGTAGAAAAGCTGCCTTACAGTTTTAGTCCTCTGATAGCAATTTTTTTATAATATCCATTCCATATATCTATTCTTAACCATTCTTATTCTTCTTTTCTTTATTTTTTTTCTTTTTGGTCAGTTTTGGTATTCATCTCACAGATTCATGAATGCAGAAGATATTTTATATTTGTAGAGCTGTATTTATAGGCTAAAATCAGATCTTCCTTCAGCTTTTGTGATGCTAGACTGCAGAAGTAAAACACTTCTTGTTTCTTTTCTTAGAAACAATTCTTCTCTCCCTAGAACATCCCAGTAGCCCTTCTCTGAATCTGCTCTAAAACAAATTAGCTTTTCTTCACTGTGGGTGAGCAGAACTATGCTAAATATATCACGCAAAGTCTCAAAATTCCCCATGTAAGAAAAAAAAAACACTCCCTTAATAGTCCTTAAAATAGCTAACACTCTATCCTGTGATAAAATGGTATTTTACCGCATCTTTTCTGCCTTTCATCCATCTCTGGGTGAAGGGACCTAGCTGTTTACTCATTCAACAGAACTGAAACCTATGCTGGATGATAGAATCTGAAATTGGTCTTACAAAAAGCGTTTGTTAGTGCTGTTTTATAGAATTCATTCTATAAGATGCAAAATTCTTTCTAGAGAATAGAATTTGAGACCTATTGGTCATAAGATGTCCAATATGTCATGGATTTCCCAGGGAACCTCAACAAACTAGCCAGGGACAGAATACGTAACAGAATTTGGCAGTCTTGTGATAATTTAAGTAGAGAGATAGGAAAAAAGAAAAAAACACATTAAGATTTTGTAATAGGTATTGTATCGGATATGCTGGCAATAATTGTTCATAGACACAAATCTTGGTTTATTCCCTTTTTTCTCCTTAAAATCCTAATTTCGTTATCTATTCCTATAGAGATGACCATTTTCTCTTAAAAATCAGTTTCTGTGGTGCTGAAGTCCTTTTCACCTCTGTTAAAGAGATTATAATGGCATTGAAGAGTGGGGCAAAAGTGGGACATCTAACTTATAGTCAGTAATGGAAATTTGGAATCTTCTTAATTGCAAATGCATTCAAGTAGTTTGGAAGTAGCCTTACATATAATGTGATAAATGTTAATGCTTTGATTTTTGAGCCTTGTGTTAAAATGGTCACAGGAGCAGATTTAGGTTAGGCTTGAGAAAGCAGTACAGTCAAAGGGCTAATGAAATTTTGTAGGAATTTTCTTTTAAATTTCCATGGCTAAATTTGCTGACTTAGCAACCATTAGAAAATACAAGAGACTATATATCTTTAAATGAACCAATTACTCATTTCTTTTGGTTTCATAGAAACACAGCCTAGCTGTGGTAATGTTAAAATCAATAGATTCACTGACCCTAACTGCTGCATGATAAAAACAAGTATTACTTACGAACTCCAGGCATTCACATATGGCATTAGTAAATGCACAGGCCTGTATTTGACCTTAAATAATCAGTGAATGCAAGCACATAATAAAGTTGTTCATAATCGAGATTGCAGAGTGACTGATTAAGTGATTACTTTAATTTTCCTGAGAGAAAAATATGCTGACCTAGAGCTTAATGCATATCTTTGAGGAAATCTGTCAGGTCATTCTCCTTCTGCGTAAGAACTTTTTTCTAGCAAAAATGGAATAGTTACATGTGTAGTCATTATTTTTTCTTCATCGGAAATTTTCATAAGTCAAATGGCCTACATCATTTGTCATGAGGAAAGTGGAGTAGTAAAATTACTAGTAGAAAGGTAAGTGCTTGTGTAAATATATTTGTAATTATAGCAATCTAGGGATTCATCTTATGCTTCTGAAGTTTGAAACAAACAAAATAGCCAATTGTCTCTGCTCTTTAGAAAGAGAAAGTTGCTCACAAAATGGCCTTTATGGTAAATTATGGCTTTGACTCAAGCTCTGAAGCATGTGCTTCTGGTCCCATCAATTTTACTCCTTTGCCTACTGCTGAACATCTCTTCCAGACCCTCTGAGTGGCGTTGCTACTGGCAGGTCTGTGAGACTGAGAGGTGCTTCAAGCATGCTCTCCCCACCTGCAAAGTGAAAGAAAACCCCAAGCCCCAAGAAGGAAATATTTTTGAGGTGTTAGCCATGGACAGGAGGTATACAGAGAAGGAACATACAAACACTGGTGTATTGAGTTGAGGAAGGCACCACAGCTGGGTTAGTACAAGGTCTAGTATGACAAGCTAAAAATCTCTACATTTAATTTAAATTAAATGAAATTAACATTTTATAGTCAGTGAATTTGAACAATTCTAAGTTTTATATTAGAAAATTTAACCTAACTAGCTGTGTATACTTTCCTCAGTGAACAACATATAAGGCTCGTAAGAAGCCTCTTATTTGGTAAGGAAAGCAGCTGCTTTGGTAGTCATTAAATCTTTAAAGATGGAACTATTTAAGGTTGTTAAATGCTTAACTGGATGTCTCTTAGGCCTTGGCTAGACTTGACTTTACAAGAATTCAGAAACATCAGATTCATCCTATGACTAGTAATCTGGAAATGTGATTTGGAAAATGGAGATGTCTAAATAAAAATTTAGGAAAACAGTATCTTTAGCAGGAGATATTTTTCAGAACCAAGAACAGAGGAGTTTCCTAATACTACTGTATGAAACTTTTTACCATGGGATAATGTAGAGAAGTTCCTGTGGGGAAGTTGAACGTATGATCTTGTGGAATATATATACTGAGAATGCTAAGCCTAATTCTCTTTAAGCTAAGTGTTATCTAAGGGTGTAAACAACCTTTCTGCACCTCTAAATAATCTTTTCAGAAATGCACTGTTGTACATGGGAATTTCTTGTCTTTGAGAGGAAGAGGTCCCCCCCAAACATGCTGGGGAAGAGATCAGGAGCATAGGGATCTAACCTGAGAGAATTGCTTGGCAGTCCAAAGCTGCTTCTACTAAACAGTGATGCTGTTTGGCATGGCAGGCCGAACATCCCAAAACTTTCCCAAAAGTACCAACAAACAGGTAAGAACTAGAGGTCAGGGTCAGAAGAAACTTAATTGATGGTGTTTCTACTGACATTTCTTTCACTTGTGCCATACACACTATGGTATCTTTCAGAAAACACTGAAAAATGCAACCCCAATGTCCTGGAGGTGAGATGTTCTGGAAGAGGTCTGCTTTCACTTCATTCCATTAATGATGCTTGAAGGTAGTTTAAAGCCTATAGATTACTAGCACTGTGCTTCAGATGTTTGAGCAGGCAAATTTTAGATGTTTTTGAGGATATTAGTCAGATCCTGAATTCTTGCTTGTTCACATGAGTTGCCATTTTTACCTCAGTGAGTTTATTGATGTAAGAGTAAGAACTTTTTTTTTTTTTTTTTTTTTTTTTTTTAATGTAACTGGGACATGGACACTTTTCATTCCCTTAATTTTGGAATTGTGTACTTTAGTTCTTCTCTGGATCAATGTCCTTAGTGCTTTTGAAGACCTAAATGGGGCCATATCAAAGTTTGGTGCTCTGTAGTGAGAATAAGGTCATGATTACATTTCTGCAAAATGTACATCTGCAATGCTTGATTCTGTTTTGCTTTATTTGCTCTGTAACATTTTCTTTTGAGAGTATGGTGACAAATACTGTGACGAGCATAGGCACAGTCTGCACAGTTTTCTGTTACAGAAAGTAAAACTTTCTGTTTTATAAAATAGTCTTTTCCCTATGTATCCCATCATCCTATTTTCATTTTCTCTACAACTTTAGTAGACTGTATATTTTTTATTTACAATGAAATCAATTTCTTTTTCTCATTGCCAGACATTGATATAAACTGCCTATTTTTTAATTTTCTTTCTTGGTTAATCATGTCATATCTTTGCACTTATTTTGTCAAGACTAAGGTTAATAAATTCAGGCTGTCATAACTTTTACTAGCAGCTACTTTCTTATTGCAAAGAAAATCCATCCTTAACTACAGATGTGCTTTTTTTTTTTTTTTTTTTTTTTTTTTTTTTTTTTTTTTTTTTTTTTTGTTATAAAGGATAAGGATTTGGTTGACTGTCTTGATTCTTTTGCAAACAGGCTTTTAAGCAAAAACTTAAATATTATTATTATTATGAAATCCTGTCTGCAAAAAATTATGACATATAAAAATGAAGTGCTATGCATTATAAAATAGAACCATGAAACACTTTTACTTCTGGCCTGTCCTTTTTGATATGAAGAGAAGAAGAGTGAGTGCCAAATTCAAGGTGACAGCCTAATAGTTTATCCAATAGCAATAACATGTCTCGTATCTTCTTGCCATTTCTTAATAAGGCCGATGAGCCTTAATTCTTTTCTCAGAGGAATAACAAATCAGCTCCTGTCTCTTGCAGTATGAAGAGTCTAGAATCTCTTCAGTGAGTATGCAAAATATATTTCATTTTCTTGGTGCTTGCCACGTCTCAATGCTCATGGAAGAGTCTGAGATTCACTTGCAGAATCCATAGAGTTGTGTATCAGGGCTGATCACCAGCCAGTTTTACACATGTTGAGTCACAAAATAGAAACTTTTATTTTTAAATTCAACATATTTTTCAGTATGCTCCATTTCTATCCAGTTTTACAATGGCTGTGTATTTTTTCCCCTTATATTCTCATCAATATAGAGCTCCCATTGTAAACAAAAGTATTTACATCAGTGGAAGATTTATTTTAAAGTCTAGTTGCTGAACTGTTTTTCTCTTCCTCAGAGAAATGTTCATAAAAAAAAATTCTGTAAATGACCATGCTGTTCTTTAGAGTTTATTGTTATTATTCCCATTTCAATGGAATGTGCAAATTCTGTAAGCCTGATTTTAATACTGTCATTTAGGGTACTCCACTGAGTAATGTACAAACAGCCAAAGAAATCAGACCAAACATTTATCTTTGTTTTTCCTTCCATTTAAATTGCACTAAGCTGATTTTTTTTTCTCCAGTCAGCTCTGTATATTTTTGGCCCAGAATCTATGAATTGCGAAAAGAAGCTGACTAATCCCATTCATTAAAGAAGCTGGGCTAATATTTGGAGATATGGGAAGCTTTGTTGTGATTTCCTGTATCTTGCTTTCCAAATCTGGAAGTTACCTGTGGTTTCCTTTGTATCCTGCTTTCAAAATCTATGGGAAAATGTGTGTGAGGAAGAGACGGTTCTGGTCCGTGTACAGTTCCACAGCAACCTCACAGCAGTTCCACAGCAACCTCAGCCACCTCAGCAACCTCAGATGCTTCTGTGCAAATACTACTGCGTGTGTATACATGCATGTGCATTAATCATCAGACCTTTGGAAGCCTTACTAATATAAGTAAAAGATGCAATATGTACTCTATAATAATATATGCTATCCCTACCTCCGGACTAGCAGCAACAAGGGCCAGCCATTCCATACCTCAGCTCCTCTTTTCCATTAGCTTTTCTGCTTTTCAAGGGCTTTTACTCTTCAGAAGGAATGCCACGACTCAGTCAGCTCTTCCTGACTGAGAGCATGAGCTTCATCTCCTCTTATCTAGATAAGAGCTTTTTCATGCTAAAGCTGCGAATTATTACATCGGAAATATGCTCATCCCAGACACTTTTTTAGCACCATTAACTTGCCCAGACTTGCACATAGTGCAAACATGTCCCAAAAATATGACAAAACATAAATATGATGAAAACATAAAATGCAAATTGAACAAGTTTCAGTGACTTTTTCACTCAGTTCTCATTCTGTACTCTGTACACCAACAGAGCTTTCCTCCAGTCTGGTTTTCAATCCCTGACAGGCTCTCTGGGGATCAATATGATTTGCCTTAGACCTCATCCACTAGGATTGCATTTTAGTATTTTTTATCACTGTTTTACAGTTATAGAACTGAGGCACTGCAAAATAATACATTTAGCTCAAAGTCACTCAGAATCTGTTGCAGAGTGAAACAGTGAATCATAGTTTCTGAGTCTGATGCTTTAGCCAGAAGCTCATTGGCTATTTGGCCACTTAACATGAGCTATATTTCCTATAAGGAAACCAAATTTCAGCAGTAATGTTTCAAACTTAAGCTAGCAAGACTTAACCAAATGAGGCACCTTAACTGAAAATTGGCATTTCTCCATTTTGGGTTTTCAAATCATTCTAAGATTGAGGGCATATTTTTAAAATAAATGCAATGCCTGATACTTTTTTTTTGATCGGAAGCAAAACATTTGCCAAAGTGAAGAGCAGTTTGGACAAACTAGATGAATACAGATGAACAAATTATTTTTAATGTAAGATTAAATTTTTAATTTTACATTTTTTAATGTAATATTTTTTTTAATGTAAGGTTAGAATTGTTAAAGTTCCTTTATTATACAACCTAACTCTCAGTAAATCGTCCTTTAAAAGGGATTATTCAAGGTAGGACTAAGTGCTGCCCCTTGGCGTTAACATATGACATTCACTGTTTGAAAAACATTTTCCACCAGACTTTTGAAATAAATAGAATATTTGAAGTCAGTCATTATTTATGCCCAACTTGTACTGATTTTACTTTTCAGAAAATATCAAAACTAAAGAAAATATGTTACATTCATACTTTTGCTTTCATGTGTCTTCCACATGAATGGAGGCTTCATAATTTTAAAACTTAATTCTGAGGCCAGTAAGTCAAAGAAACTCAGAAGTCTTAAAGAAAAAAAATTCTCTTAGTTTCAACTAAAATGTGCAAACCACATTTATTAAAATAAAAATAATTGGATCTTTTTTTTCAAAGAAAGGGACTAATGTTTGAGTTAAGTCTCCTGTGGGAAGACCTAACTTCCACACTTACTATTTATGGGGATTTTCAAGCTCAATTTAGTTACCTATTCAATACAGGAAAGTAATTGTTATCCCATTCCTTTCATTACATGATGCAAATGCTATCTCTGCAGTACAGAAATGCTTCTTCAAATTGGATGTCAGAATATAGGGTTTATTCCAGTAGTTTAAGCATTCATTTAAGGGGCCATTCATTTATTTTCAGTGAACAAGCATTTTTTTCTGAGTTTGTTTTCTCATTCAGTTTTAAAACAAATAATTACATGGAAGATAGAAATATGAGAGGAAGTAAGTGATTATAGAGTGTATCTGGATTATCTGTGATCACCTAGTTATTTCAAGCTTTCCTCCTGTGTACTGGTCTTTTTCTGAGGGGCAAATCCAATTCTTTGTATTACAAACCAAGTGCAGTCATGTGGAGCAGAGGATCTACATGCCAGTTATGGTGCAAGGAAATAGATTCTCACTACTGATTTGTAGAAGATGTGTTGCAGATGCTGGCCTGTAGAGAGTAGGAGTAGCCTTCCTAAGGCGTGGAATAAGCTATTCTGATTATAACTTGCTATAAATTCCAGTCAGCTGAAAATCAGATTTCTCTGGTAATTCCTAGGAAAAGAATCGTGATGCAGGACATAGAGAAAAAAGCCAGGCAATTCAAAGCCAAAATGACTTTTCATGTCAACTGGATATCACTAAGAGCAGCCCTGAGGCCAGGTCCAATACAGAAGAAATGAAAGTGTGTTTTGAAGCTTCTGGTCTCTCCTCTGACTGCCTATGCTTCACTTTCAGTGCTTTATTTGTGAAGCGAATTATTTATTCCCATCAGAACCTGTCTTTGGATAGGTGCAAATATGGTGCTTTAGAAAATATCACACATGAGAGCTAGAAGACAGAGTATGTGAATTAACCTTAATTCCTAGAGGTCATGACACAAGAACATGCACCAGATTCACAACGTCTGCTGTTCATTTTACTCCCCTGGGCTTAAGGGATGAGATGAGATTGAGGTGCTCTGTTTACGTGAGCTAATGTTTTTGCAGATGTGTATAATTCACCTTTCCTTATCATCTATATTGGGGTGACTTTTTTTTATTCTTTTCCCTTTTGATAGTCTTGTGATAGTCACCAATCACAGGCTCATGCTGTAGTTTACTGTTTGCACTGCCTCAATATCTTTATCTTCAATAGGGGCTGCAATTACTTTTATGAATAAGGAAAGATATAGGGAACAAGAGCAGAGAGACTTTTTCTCAACACCACTACTGTGTCTGCTAACATTTTGAACTCCCAAACTTCCTTTGAATCTTAATGGAGTATTACACAATATCTTTGCTACAAAGCAATTTCAGCTGTGACTGACAAAAAAACCCTCACATGATGCAGATTGAGGCACTGCAAGAAAACAAAGATGTAGAAGGAACTCTCATTATTTATCCCCTATATATTCTTGCATTAGAGGCATTGTTACAGACTGGAAAAGCATAAGCAATGAGCACACAGACTGGGCCTCGTGACCTGTAATAAACATCTATGTTTATTCTTTAGAGATGTGAATGATCACCGACAGATGATTTCTGAGACCTGATGGGATTTTTGTAAATAACTCTGCTCAGTGTGATCATCATATCCATGACCTTCCATGATTAAGAAAATGTTAAGGAATGTTCCAGTTGCTGTCGTTGACAAGTGGTGAGTAAATAATGGCTCCGACTTTTTTTGCTTGCCATGTACTTTCCCTCCCATATATTTATCTCTACCTGTGGCTGAAGGAGAAAGATACAGTATCTTATCTGCCCCTAAGAAAGTCAGTTGACAAGGGATTTTTATGGTACATGTGTGAAAAAATACCATCGATATATTAGGAGGGTAAAAATTTCTGAGCCACAATAAAATTAAATGGAGTCTGTATCACCTCCTGCCCTGTCTCACTATTGACAAATAGGTTGGATCAGCTTAAACGGCCACTGGTGTCATCTCTATCTGCTTACTGTTCTTCAAGAAAAAAATGTCTTGCTGAGATAAATGATTGCTATCTCCTTCAGAAAGGCAGAGAAGGGAAAAAAAAAGAAGAAAAAAACACGTTAAATCTTTAAACTGCTGTAGGCAGTTGAATATCGTATGGAAATTTTCTTAACCTTCTTTGAAAGTAGTGAAAATACATGGATTTGAATGCTTATTCTGTAAGCAAGATAATTGACTATTTAGATTGAAGAACCTATTTCAGGAAATCTGTGGCTGCGAGAATGCTGATTCTGAAACAAAGAAGGTGTAAAGTAAAACTGCTCAGCATTGTCAAAACAGCCCTCTGTGTACTAATGACAAGGTCTGCTGGGGAAGTGCAGAATTATTTTTTGTCATTGTCTGTGGGGAATGTAGCTAAAGTGTGATATTTTTCCTCATTATCACTTCCAACTCCTCTTCAAACCCGCCCCATACAGTTTTTGAACATTATATAGTACACAACAAATGAGGTGAAAAAAAAAATCCAACATGCCTTCAGATTCTTCTATATTAAAGGTGGTCTTAGGAGTTTTGCTTTGTAAAGGAGGAGCAGTAATTCCACTGGACAGCCAAAGTCATGTTTTATAAAAGGCAAGATGAGATGGTGGGTCTCGTGCTTCACTTTTTACATTTGGTAAACCTTCACAACTGAGTTTTGTAGTCTCAACTCATTCCCTCTTGAAGTCTTTATCTTTAAAAACTGCTATAGATAATTTAATGCTCTCAAGCTGAAGGGAAAGCTAGTATAGAACCTTTTTAAAGATTGTGATTGCTAAATTCCAGGTAAGTCCATGTTTGTTTGTTTTTTTTTTTCTTTTTTTATCATTTAAAAATAACCTTTTCCAATACCTAAATAAAACTACAGACTATTTTTAGAAAATCCGCACCAACTCCCTTTAAATTGTTGTAACACTTTGAATAAAAGTGCCGCAAAATAGCGCAGGAAGTGTATGTGGGGATTTATAGAACTGCCTCCTTCTTAGCACAAATGAGATAATACTTGTGTGAAATGAACTTCAGAGTGCACCATGCATTACAAATCTGGAATGGAAAATTTGGCACACAACTTCAGTTAAGAAAACCAAAGATGTAGCTTGAAAGAATGTTAAAAACTTGAGCAAGTAGCTTGTTTTTGTTTGTTTTTTTACTACAACATAAATTTATTTATTTATTTATTTATTTTTCTCTGTTATGAAGTAAAATGTTTTGAGGTTTTGGAACAAGTGAAAAATCTAAGAGTTGTACTATAACCTCCTTTATGTACTGCAGCTTCCACTGCTTCCACCACCAGCTTCCACCATGAATTAAAAATTCTATTTCTTGCTATGTGCTCTAGGTCTTATTTCAAGCCTTTCTCGAGTTAAATTTATTAGTAAAGCAGTATCAGAAGTTCAGTCCGGTGATAGTCCATAGAACTCCACTATTAAATCACAGGTTGTTCTTCTGCTGTCTGTTAGAAGAAATTCAAATAGTTCCTGACAGCCTATCTCCTGGCATGGCATTGCTTGTGCTCCTCTCACTAGTCAGCTGTTTTTTCTCCTCAGCTTTGGACTGGGAAGTGTTGATTTCTTGTGTATCTTCATCTCCCAAACTCTTTATTATCAATGTGACAACCTATATCCAATTATTAAAAATTGTTCCAGCTATCCTTGGTGAGAAGAGATATTTAATTTCTCTCTGATAAAGATCCTTGAAGGAGCCATCAAGTGTTAGTGGCATTAGAACTGCTACTCTGTTATAATGGGATGACAATCTCTACAGAAAGAGATACCTGGTCCTTGGGTATACCAAGAGGGAGACAGCATTTATTTATTTATATTTTTTTTATGAATGAATCTAGCTGTCTTACATGCAAGAAGACTGGAACAGAGAAAGATAAATTAGATACCCTAATATTCTTACATGATGAATAATGAAAAGTCTTTTAGGAGAATCTTATGACTAAGATGCGCATTTAATATAAAAAAGAGAAAGAAACAAACTTTAAAGGAATGGAAAAGAAATGTATGCATGTCTTTTAGATTGATAACCAGTCTTTAGATTGATAACCATATATCTGATTTACTAGTGTAACTGGATCAACAAGAATACTCCACAATGACACACTGAATGCAAGCCTTAAACAGAAAGATATCTTAAAGGAAGGAAATCTGTCTAGATGATAATGCCAACATGTTTTTAGACTACTTAAAGAGAGAATCATTTTACAGGCAAGAAGCTAAGGTTCAGTTGAAGTCTGCAAAAAGATCTGTTGAGGAGTGGGGCATCCTTTAAGGAAGTTGATGTACAGTTTTCTAATACCTAGGGTATCTGAAGAGCAGTGATTTCTGTGTGCAAGGAAAGGTTATAGACAGGTGGGCTCCACAGAGCACCAGACATGGAGCTGGGTCATGATAGACCTAGAAGCAGTTGCCATAACCCATCCAAATAATAAACAGGATCAGGTTGTAACTTTGGCTGTTATCAAATAATCAACACTTGGCAGAGTAGTATCTGACCGACAAAAATATTCTTGTGGGTCTGGGCCTATCATGAAAGATTGGAGTCCTGTCACCTATGAGGCAATGCTTTAGAAAGTCTACAGTAGAAATACGAAACAGAACTGAAATGTCAAGTTTTACTGCCTAGATTAAGTAGATAGAGTGGTATTTGGATTAATAAATAAGAGATAGTCTATTTTACACCTGCTAACCAAAGGGTGGGGGAATATTCTGTACTTCAGAAAAACAGGTCACTTTTAGCCTGTAGACACCAGATACCTGTAGACACCACATATTACTATATTCATCAAGATGGGGGGAAAAGGAAACAGATGGAAAACTACTGATGGTATTTGCTAAAAGCATGAGAAAGCAAACTGTAGGAATAAGCTGTAGGAAAGAGGTGGAGATGTAGAGTAGGAATTGGGCAAAAATGACAGCACTTTTTAAATCTGCTATACATTTTGCACAAGCTGAAGTGGTTTCAAAGTAATATAGCAACACTGGTACTAAACAGTAATAATTGTTTTCTTATTCCTTGGGTGTCCAGGCTGTAATTCAGCAGATATACCCTTTGCCTGTGCACTCCATTGCCCAAGTGCTACAATTCTCTGAAATAAAAATTTAGATTTCCACCAATTTGAACTTAAGGAACATATCTGAAGAATAAAGAGGAAGTAATTTTCTGAATGGTTAGAGAGATACTTCTCAAACATGACATCTATAATCGGAGAAACAAGAAATGGTGTGTCTATAGGGAAATTTTCCAAATGACAGCTTGGCCTCTTAGTGCTGGGATTGACCTTTTGATAGTGAAAGAAGGTGATAGTATACTGTGGATAAACAAATTAAGCCAAAACTTTAAACTTTGATATGTGTCTAAATGTAAAGTTCATTTGCGGTGGAGTTTCAGTTCAATTCTTTTTTTATCTCTTTTGCTCTTTTCCATAGAAAATAAAAATTATACAAGAATGTAGTGAATGCATTAAACTTTTTTTCCACCTCTATGTATTATGTTTCTGGGAATGTAAAAAAAAAATATGCAGTGAGAGAGAGATGGATCAGTATGTGTTCCTTGGTTCATACTATAATCACCTAGCATAAGGTGATTTTGATAAGGTGTAATTTTGATTGGATTTAATATTAATAACATTTTGCTGTCATAAATGGGTGTATGAAAAAAATGTTTTTTTTTAATGTTTGTGTGTTATGTTAAAGTGTTTAGAGATTAATTCAGGAAGGTTCTTATGTGTCTGAATTCAGTGGTCTTCAAGTCATTTTCAAAAGCATTGTGAGAGTACTGATTTGTGCAAAGAATGTTTGATGGTCTGAAAAGGAGTCCCGCATTTGTCACTGATTTTTGCATGTTATAACTATTGATCTTATCTGGATATAGGATAGAAACATTTATGAGATGTAGGATGTAAAAAACATCTAGATTACCATTATTTTCACAAATATATGCATGTCTAAATATCTTGTGAAGCTAGCTCCTGCTTTTGCGTACTGCACAGGGAGAGGAGAAGATTAACTATTGCCTATTTATTTAATACTTTAACTAAAGTAGCGAATCTACTCATGTTGGATTGTCTAACAAGATCTAAAAAGTGTGTGGTAATGGTACAGTCATACTGTAATTCTATAAAAAGTGCTGTGGATATCCTTTCTTCACAGTAGGAGGATCTGCAGTTTGTCCCACCTATGCATTACAACACATCTAACATGTTTAAGGTTTGCAGTCACATGAATAATCAGACAGGGAGAAAACCTCGCGAACAGGGTGAAATGTTTTGTGGGAAGTAAAGTCAATAATTTTAAAGATAAAATGGGGACTGGTATCATTAACTCTGCAATGGCAGGAATGAGTGAGGACCAAAATGTCAGATCTTATGCTTACTTTTTACTACAACTAGTTGTGAAGCCACTACCACAACTGTTTTTAATAATTTAAAGTAAATCTGAGCAGAAGACAACTGTGAATACATATTACATTTCTGTGAGAAGTACTATCCCACTACAAAGAATGAATTACAGGAGAAATGAGTTTTATACAAAGTAGAGGGGGAAATGTAGATAAATTTTTAGTTATCTGAGCTCCAGAAGTTGATCTTACAGTTTTTCCACCTTGGTAAGAAGTCCATGCACAATTAGTCTAGAGCAAAAGTGAGTGTGAGAGATATGGAAAAATACTTCTTACCATTCTAGTGGAAGGAAGCTTCTCAGTCTGTGTGAAAGCTTACTGCATCTGAAGAAGCTTCTGAATATTGGAGAAAATCAAAATACTGGAGATGTGGTGGAGGTGGATGGCATCAGTTTGCATGAGCTTGTGAGTGAGTTTAGATTGACTTTGCAGAGACCAGGAGAGTTCTTCATATGATAAGGGTGTGGCAAAGTATGAGTCCCAAGAAGATGTAGCATTTATTTGGATCAACAGGTGTGATGTTAGGGCATAAAGACAATGCAACTGAAAATGCCTCAAAAAAAAAAAAAAAATCCAGTTGGTAGTGTTGATCTCATAATTTGCAAAGAGCTTATCCATTAAATATCAGAGGAAATTACAAGCTAGTTACATAGCTATTGTGAAGAGAAAAGGACTAAATATTGAGTTAAATTTATGACACATCTTTGGTTTGATGCATTCGCTGAAAGGAAAGGGAACTAAAATAATGGAGGAAATGTAAGAGTCAGAGAGAAGCTTCCAATAGAATAACCTCATCACTGCTGAAGAAAATGAATGGAATTCTGTATTAATCTATAACATCTATAAATATCAAATAGCTACATAAATATATAAAATGGAAACCTTTACCACCATATGTAATGGGGAAATTGTTGGTGAGATGGCAGCTGTGAGCTATTTCTCCACAGTCTGTATTTTGTCAGCAGGGTCCAGAGTGGTGCCATTAGAAAGCATTCTATACATCCCATATCTCTTTGAGAGGAATGATTTTGCTATATTGCTGCATGTATTTTTTTTGGCTCACAGAAAAAAAAATGAAAAAGCAAAAAACCCATGTATTTCTGATTGTGTAGAGAATTAAGGTTTTTGGTATGGTATAGCTGGAATTAAGGTAAAACAGTAGAAGACTCAAAGAAACTCTGCATTACCACTCCTTTGTGAAAGCTAAACAAATGGTAGATAATAAAGAGAACATATCTAGAAGTATTAGTAAATACAATAAGGTATACCTAGAGATTAAATAGGACTGAGGTCATCATTTTTTCCTCAGGGAGTAAACAAAGACAAGATTACTTGATTACAAAGTCAAGATTATTTGACAGGGTAAAAGTTAAGAAAAATGTGTACTAATCAACCGTAAAAACCTACTGTAAAATGCACATTAAATATTAGTGATTAAAAGTTAGTGACCCTGAATACCAGGGTAATAAAATAATCTTTTAAAACTTTCGTGGAAAGGAAAAAACTCATTTAGTGTGTAGGTAAGACTTTTCTGTGAGATAGACTTGCTGAGAATACTACAACCCACAGCAAACATTTACCTCAAAGTCTTTCTAAATGACATATAAATTATTAACAATTAGGCTCAACAGTATAGTAATTTCTAGCAGTAACTTTGTGTTTAAACCATTTCCACTGTGAAACTGCAAAAATTATTTTATAATAATAATTATAATAACATATAATTAGCATTATTATAATAACTGCTGTTATTTTGTTCAGCAGAGAAGGAAAACCAAGAAGGCTTATGCTGTGGCAACACATAAAGGCACCAAAGTCATGCAGACATGCACGAGGAAGGGTAAGGCAAAACAAAATGTTTGTTCTGAAAATAGTGTGGTACATATCTAGTCTGAAAAGGGGGATTACAATGGTGATGCTTCACAAGAAATAGTTTTGTTGCCATGTGGAGTTGAAGGCATGCAATGATGAAAGAATTTTGCGCCAGGAGTAGAGAAACCAATGATACCATGCTATTTGTCTGAAAATATTTCACAAATATGACAGAGTGGAACCCATCTCAGAGCAGTGGTGATGATACATTGTGAGAGTCTGAAAGGCTTAGATACTAACTGAATAAAGTTTTGAAAGACTTCTGCACTATGTTCAACATTAATTATAAGTTGTTATTGATGTCACTGGGGCAGGAAACTTTAAAAATTTCCTGTAAGAACATCTGAATGTGGTGCAAAGACTGTCTTATAATGCTTAAGGATTAGAGTTCAGGCTTTAATATGAGGGAGATCTAAGAGCATTGAAGAGCACAGACATTTGGTCGTCTAAGTTCCACTGAAAGTTAGATACCTAAATACTTTTGTGTATCTGAGCCTAAGTTTCTACATTAATGCAAACAGCTGAAAAAGCATTTGATTTGGATATTACGTAAAGCAACATGCAACAGAATATTGATTTCCTTTCCCTAAAGCAACATAATCAAAGTATATATCTCCAGTTAAAGCTTTTTCAGAATAAAAAAAATATTGACCTCTGTCATATGCCTATTCTGTGGCCTTATTGATTAAAAAGATCCTATAATTTTTTTTCCACTAATTCATGGAGCAAGATAAATAGTAATTATAAGTATTCTTCTCCACACTGATTTTCATATCTGCTTCATATCTGCAAGTCTGATGCATGTGTACTACACTGTAATTATCACAGTTTATGTAAAAGGTAGTCCCATACATTTTCTTAGGAATCCAGTAGGATAGGAAATGTGAATAGGTCTCAGATGTCATGTAGACATGGATTAATTTAAGCTTTGACAAGCTGTGCAACAAACATGTGAAGCTTGCTGTTAGGTTGAAGATTCGTTGAGATTTGTCACTGCTGTTGTTTGTCTTTAAATAAAAGATTTCTTCTTCTATACATAAATCCTTTCGTAATTTCCACTGATTTTTTTTTCTGCTTATCTCAGTGTTAGTATAGTGCCTGTTATTTTACTCATGACTGATTGTATAGCAAGCAAAATCTTATTATTCCTGTTGCTGTTATTTTTATTTGAAACTACCATTGATTACTGTTAAAGTAAAACACAGCCTTGGAATTTTAAAGGTTGTGAGACAACATGAGACACTGTGAGAAAACAGTCCTTACCTTCTAGAAAGTTTTGTTTTGCAGAAGATGGCAAATCTGTAACAGTAGGTGGTAGACAATGGGGAGCAGAAATGAAATTTCTCTAGGACACACCAGTGCAGAAATTGTGATTAGATCTTAGACAGAGGTATCCATGTTGAAGTAAGATCACCAATCAGTCTTACTCATTCGAGTTGAATCCCAGCTGACAACAGTGCTGCTATTGGCATGATGCTTAAGATGCAGAATGAAGTCTTCTTTTGAGGCCATATCTTTATCTGGATAGAGCACCAAAGTTTTCAGCTGAACATACAGTAATGTTCTCTTTTGTCATCCATCTGCCTTCTAAGTTCTCTGCCTGACCTACATTTCACATCAGATACCTTAAGAGAGCAGGCTTTTAGCAGCTTTTAGAATACTGCCAAATTTCATATCCATTACTTGCTTCCCATTTGGTACAAACTACTGGGACGGTCATTACAATAAAATTCAATTTTTCAATTTGTATATCTCTAGTGATTCCAAAAGACTTCATTTGATTTATGGAGCTTTTTGCTCTGCTGGTACTCCTAGTCCAAAATCTTGAAGGCATTGGTAGTAGCATGTATTTTAAATTATTGGAAAATAGACTTTACCTAAAATTCTACTATTCTTCTCCCTGGAACAGTTGTCATACTGATGGAAATGGATACTAAACAGGAAATGTATACTAAACAGGGCTGTTTTTGTCTCTTTGAAATATAGTAATAGGTTAGTCTTTTCTTTTTTAAATCTGATTTTTTTCTTACATTTATTTTAATACTGAAAATCCTGAGGGAGAAAAGCTGCAGTCCTCATACAGGAAAGACACTCATTTTCTGAATGAATAGGAAAAGCAGGATTTGAGGTAGATTCCTGCCTATATTGAAATCTACAAGAGGATTGCCATTGACCTGGAAAAGCTCTCTGTGAATCCTGTTTCCCATTAATGACATCTGGATGGCATACTGCACAATTATCTTTTCATGACTCAGAGTGCACCGACAATATCTCCCCAAATCTTGAAAGCAGTATGTTTTTGAGTAAGTCTGTTCAGATAGTTCTACTGTGTTTCTATCCATTAAAGTCCTGTACTTTTAAAAATATACTGTAAGGTTAGATACAATGTCCAGATTGTCACAAAAATTGATTAATTTTGTCCCAGTTCTCATTTTCTCAACAATCTTTATCTTATGAATGGATGAATATAATTTTACCCTGGGTTCTCTTTGCAATCTTAAGATTGTCACGAGAATGGATTGGATGTCGTTTTCTCTTCTTGTTACAGTCTTTGTCATGAGTTCTCACAGACCTTTAATGCTTGATATGTTCTCATTCTCATTACATATTCTCATTCCCATAACAAAGATTATAATGAGAGAAGAAAATGTCATAAAATTAATCCATTCTCATAACAGACTGTAATGAGGACAGAAAATGGAACAAAATTAATCCATTCTCATAACAATGTGAAGATTGTAATGAGAACAGAAAATGGCATGAAATTTATCCTTCTTGTGACAATCTTAAAATTGTACCAGGGCAGGAAAGGATACAAGATTAACTGGCCCCCAAGACAAAGGCTGGAGCTAGAACTGAATATCTTACCAAAGTAATCCGTTCTTGTGACAACACCTAAAAACGTAATTCTATGACTGTGTGGACATACCATATATGAGTCCCTAACCACTTTAAAGTCCCTTAAAATAGGTTGAGACTTAAACAAATATATACATATATAAATATACAGAGAGAGCTTGTAACACAAGCTTTGACCACGTTGTGGTCAAAATTCTGGTTCATGATT
Organism: Nothoprocta perdicaria; assembly: GCF_003342845.1. Classification (NCBI taxonomy): domain Eukaryota; kingdom Metazoa; phylum Chordata; class Aves; order Tinamiformes; family Tinamidae; genus Nothoprocta; species Nothoprocta perdicaria. The sequence goes on from NW_020455588.1 coordinate 4,289,428, forward strand.
AGAAACAAATAAGTAAATGACAGCACGTAAACAGGTAAAACCATTAGAAGTTAAAGTACTTAAGTATAATGTGGCAAACTTTGAAAACTCAATACAAAATTATTTTGATTTGAAAAAGTGGTCCAAGTAATTTAGGAGGCATTGGGGGTCTCAGCTTTGTTTTGTATTGCCTAAAAAGCTTTAACACATCTCACAGAATCACAGAATCACACAAAATCATAGAAAGTTCAAGGATGGAAGGGACCTGTAGAGATCATCTAGTTCAACCTTCCTGCTCAAGCAGGGACGCCTAGAACATGGGGCACAGGGTGGTGTCCAGGTGGGTTTTGAAGACCTCCAGAGAAGGAGACTCCACAACCTTCCTGGGCAGCCTGTTCCAGGGCTCTGTGACCCTCACAGGAAAGAAGTTCTTTCTCATGTGGAGATGGAACTTTCTGTGTTTCAACTTATATTCATATCCCCTTGTCCTGTCACTGGTCACCACTGAGAAATGTTTGGCCCCTTCCTCCCTGCATTCTCCCTTCATGTACTTATATGTACATCTCAGTGTAGGTCTTCATTCACAAAATAATTCAGTCGTTTAATGCTCACTTTAAGGAGCTCAGTCAAAAGTTCTGACCCTCAAAACTCTCCTTATCTCCCCACTGTTGGCACTCGGAGATACTAGAAGATCTCATTTTTTTCTGGATATGTCTGGGTCTTACCTTGACAGTCACCAGGAGAGCTGAGAACTGAGGTACATCCTCCAGCTAGTCCCGTTGACTAGTTTCTGATGCAGGCCTCTGCTTGCCGTGGATCTCCTTCCAAGTTATTCAACTCTCGGTCTCCTAGGGCTCAGACGAGGCTGCTAATTCAGCTTGGTAGATGCTGCTCTAGCAGAGCGATGTGAAGAGATAGGTAAGTTACCATTCAGTATGGCAGAGCACATGTCACTTGGAGGAACTCATCTCATACTCTAGTCAAGAAATGGTAATCACTAAGAAATGAGCATTTACTTAACATTGCCTAAGCATGCTTTGAAAACATGAAGAAAATATGTTTTAATCGTAATTTATACCACATTAAAATTAAAATACTCTCCAAGTCTTATCAGAATTTAGTAATCCTTATTGATATTTTGTTTTAAAAGCACTTAATGCTTTTTTTAAAAATTCTGACTCTTTCTTTTTTCCCCCTCCGCTTTATGAATATTCTGGACAAAATACTCAACTCATTATAATCCTCTCTGATTTTCTTGAAAGTAATTGCCTTTGTGTGGCCTTGTGCATGAAAATGAAGCCATTGTCTTTGACTCCTATCTATTCCATTTGATAGGGTATACTCTCTTTAGTGACCTATTAATATATCTTCTGTTGTCCCCCGAGCATCGATCCATCCAAGACAGAGCTGTGGTGTTGAACTCCCAGTAACTCTTATTTTTACCATGACAAACACACACTCTTTCAGCTGGGAATTTTTGTTCCGTGCTGTTCTCACACTGATTTCTGGAAAATGTGACCCCAGATACTTTCCTATCATTCAACTCCCAAGTATTTGCCACCTGTAACATCTTGGGTATATAGTTATATAGCGTTAATGGAAGCTAACTACTCTTATTCAAACTTACCTGCCTCATAATATAACCATCATTTTCTTCATTAACCTACGTAAATTACAGTAGTAACAAGCAGAGAGTTACAGAAATTACAGTGTGTTATTTCTTCTTTGTGTCATCCTCTTCTCCATTCAGGCTTACATTTTCTTTTGGATTGACTTAAATTTGCTAGGTCTGGTAATGAGCATTCAGAGTTACTGTCAGATTTCAAACACAATCCTGTATGTTTCCCAATATATTTCCCTGCAGTAACAATTCCTCGTTCACACTGTTAGTCTTCCATTCTCCTTGTCTACTCAGGTCAAAACCCCTGTTTCAAAAAAGTCAGTGAGAATTCCTTGCCAATGCCTTATATTTCCTTACCTGAAATGTGTGTTCACTGGGGTGAAGTCTATGTAATTTATCTAATTAAATTAATTATGAAACCACCATGTACATATGTAAAGACATGGATTTATTTTTTCAGAAGCTCCCACTTTTTAGCAGGTCTCTAACAGTGGTATATGCTAGCTCTTCCTTCACCTCGGTGGTCTACAAACCATGAGTAAGTCCCTCAAATCTTCCATTTGAACTGAACAGAACTATACATTTCTGGTAAACTCAATACCTAGTTGAGAAAGGGAATGAGAATAAAATGACTGAAGCTTAATCCAGAAAATATTGTTGGAATGATTTTAAAGGGTATATAATCTAGAAGTGACCGAGCCTTGTAACAGTCCGATCTGTTTTTAGTTAGTTTTCACCGCTGCCATGTTGGGTAGTTTCCAACTGGAAAACTCCTATAAGCCACCTGGCAATAAATTCTACATATTTTATACAGTTTACTATGAAATTGTAATGACTTCTTTGTGATATAGATCTTAGATTCCTCTGGTGTTTTATCAATTTATTGCTAAAAGAGACAAAGTACATGGAACTAATTCAGAATTCAGTGCACATGTATTACATGTAATTACCTATGTTTCATAAATGATATGAATATAATTTGGGATACGGTTTATGATTTCAGTTTTTACCGCCATATAAAATGTACTATGGGAACTGGTAACCCCTAGACACCATTACTATTTTTCTTCTTGTATTTTATGATTATTCCTTTGTAAACTGTTGGCCTACGTATGCTCTTACAAGTTAAAAAAGGACTGTTTTTTAGTTCTGGAGCTGTTTGGCTATTGAGCTTACCCCTTTGTCAGACAACCTGCACTGTCTGCGTGTAAGTCACATCTAACCAGTAAAATATTCATTTGACAGTAGACAGTTCATGACTTAATTATGAATAAGTGTGTTTTTATGGGGTGCAGAATTAACTCTAATCTCTATAGCAGACAAATACTAAAAAGAAAAGGTAGGCAGTGATGGCAGTTGCCAATGCAGCTGTCAGTCAGTGGATGCAAATACCTTACTTTTTTACTGCTGGCAATAATAGAGTACTTGACATTTGGTTGCACTTTATTCTATAATCAATTGACCTAAGGTTTGGGAGTGATTGGAAATAGAATGAAATTAAATATTCTCTATACGGTGTGTAAATAATGATTTTCATTATTTATTTAAATTAATTGTATTAGATTCTTTCCCCAGCAAAATAAGGGTTTTGTTTGTTTGCTTGTTTGTCCTTATCCTTATCCTTTATCCTCTAGCTTAAAAAATGTATTACAGTGAGAACCCTAAGGCTCTATTAGATAGCCAAAGCTTTTAAATTTTGGGCAGCTGAATCATGATTAACAATATAAGTGCACAAAATAATTAAATTACATTTCTAGAGTGTTTTATGCTAAAGTGATCTTCCTTGGCCAGGTCACTTGCTGGCCAACTAAGTGAGAATTTATTTTCAAGTTTTATCAAAATGTGGATGGTTTCACGTTTTCTAAACAAGAACATGAACTCAACATGTTTTTGCATCAGCTGCAGTTATAAAAAGAAAAGGAAGTCCTAGGAGCCCAATCAATCCTTAAAGTCCAAGTCAGGAAGTCCTGACTTGTATTGCAGGTTTGTATTATCCCAGAATCCATGCAGTTAGTTCAGCTTGTTCAAAAGGCATGTTTTTCTATATCTGTGGATATAGCAAAAGTCTGAGATGGGCAGAATTTACTCACACAGACTAGTCACACAGAACAAGCCCAGTATTTCTGATGTATTTGGGATACACTGCCTTCACCCCATTGAAGCTAGTATGTAGCTCTGGAGTAGCTATTTCCCTGGGAATCTGGGGCAGACAGCAATAAACTGTTCAAATGTGTTACCCAAAAATGCCAAAGATAAATTATTACTTTTGGCAAAGTGTAATAAGAGTGATGGTTTATTGTCAAAACTCTGTCTCTGTTACAGTATTATGTAGGGGCTTGAAGAAACGGTTTATGAAAAGATTCAGCTTGGTACTGATGCTTTCATGTGCTGTGTTCACTTTTGATCTGGAAATAAGACTGGGAGCCTTTTCAGGGATTCAAAGATTCTTGTCCAATTTGTTCTATACATTTATGCCAAGGGCCCAAGTTCTTTTATATTACATTAATTCCTATTCACCTGTTGTTACAGTTATCAGACTATTATTACATAGGAATAGGAGTTGCTCACTCGGTAGTTATTGATCTGCTTTCCGGTTTGTTGAGAGTTCTGTGCTAAGCTGTGAAGAAGAGAAGCCCCACGGGTCTGATCTCAGCAGGATGCGCCTTTGCCTTTCCTAAAGTTTGAGTCTGACTAGACCCCCTGTTCAATAGGTAGTGGTGAAATTTCAACCTCCATGTGAACTTTTTTGAAGTCCAAAGATACTCTCATATCCAGGATTTTGGGTTACGTCCAACTCTAATCCTATTATTTGCTTCAGCTATTCAAAGATCATCTTAGCCATCAAATAGCTATTTAAAATGTGTTTTTATGAATAAATCGGTTTCCTACAGGGACTGGACTGAATTTTGTATCATTCTGTTTATATCTTTATGCATGTTGGTATTAAACTGAAAATTGCCAGTTTGGCCAATGAATTCTGCTCTCTGCATGCTTTTTTGTTGCTTTAAATACAACCATTGTTCTTTTGAACTAATTTCAGAAGACGCAGAGAACATAAACTGAAAAGGATTGCCTATCTTTTAATGCTAGAAAAGGCACTAGAAAAGGGACTGATGCCTGAGGAGGGAGAGGATGAGAGAGGACTACTGCTGAACCTCATAGGTCCTCCATAATTTATTATACTTTGCTCAGTTTTACAGTCTGATTGGACACAGTAGTACTGTCTTCTCAGGTTATTTATTTAGTCTGCTTTAAGACTGTTATGCTGATAGCAAGATAGCTGGGACCTGAGAGTGCACTTTGAAAGCCGGATTCTCAGTGCTCTGTAAATCTCCCAATTTCCAGTGATTCAAAGAGGATTAAGACTTACCTCACACAGAAAGGTAAAAATGATAGTCTTTCTTTCTCATTAATTTCTCCCAGCTATATGGGGTGCACCAGTTCTGAAAAGGTGTCACATTAATCCTTTGCTGGAAGTCACTGAGGGAGGCAACTGGACAGCTTCAGGCAGGCTTTTCTGTCCAACTAGTGATTTCTAGAGGATTTATGATGGGGGAAACTAAAGATATTTTATAGGGTTACTCCTTTCCCCTGGAAATTAGGACTTAGGGCCACCTTTCAGAAGGCATTGACAGATAAGCAAAATGATGGACACAATTTAGATTTCTGACTGATTGATTAAAATGAAAATATTCTTGCACACATTTGAAAATCTTTTATGTACCTGTCTGCAAATTTAAGTACCAAAATGCCTTCAGTTGGTTTCTGCTTCTCTATAGAAAGCTACAGAACTGTTCTTGTTTTCAAAGAAGTTTAAATGTGGTATTACTTAATATTCTTGTAAACATATTAGCATTTCCTGAAGTTTTCAGAAAGCTGCTGAATCACTTGCAGAGGAAGTTGGCCTCTTCACTAAAAACATGGCCTTAGACAGCATTTATGCCTTTTTTTTCCTCTTCCTTTTGATTTGAAGAGGGTAATTGGGCTATAGTTCAAGTGTGTCTGAGTGTCTGTCTCTCTGTTCACCTGATTTGGGATGCAAATTGGACACTTAGAAATGTTGCTCCTTTGGTTCGGTGCATGTGAGGGCAAACTAAAAAGGAATGAAATCCTCAGATCTTTGCAAATTTATTTGTTGTCCATGACAATGTTTATTTAAATATTTTTATGTGATATCTTTACCCAGTTCTGAAGACTTAGATTTTTTTTGCAGATGAGTTACTAATTTTAGCTCGATATTACAGCTGCATGGGCAGGAACAACAATGCCAGGCTGTTGAAATATAAGTAAATTGTGTACAAACCTCATGGGCCCTCAGTTTTGGGCTAACTATGGATGACATAACCTTAATTTTTGTAAAATGAAGTAAAGCTTTCTCTGATTACGTTCTGCCAATCAATTATAATATTGGCACCGGGACTAGTGGTGGGAATAAACCTCTGTCACCTCTGTGTTAACAGCTCTTAGCACAACGCTGCCTGAAGCATCCCACACTCACAAATCATATAGTTGCTACACCTAAGCTACAGTTACGATGCCAGCATTTCATGCGACAGTCTGAGGTAACTGTTGGTAAAGATTTCATTTTTAATGGTGGTGCTTTTAACTCTGCTCTCTGCAGAGCCCTCGCAAGTGGAGTTAAAAATAGCGCTGCCATATGGATTGTTAACCTGAAGGTCATAATAATGCTCGCTTTCTGGGGAGCAAGGCACAAGATTTTTTTTTCGTTTTGCAACAGTAACCAGAAGTGTTGAAAAGGCTTCCAATCACTTCAATGAGATGCACACAAACCGGCTTCCAGCCATGTTAAAGTATTGTCTGTTTTAAGAGAGGCGGAGAACGTTAAAATCTGGCTCAGATCCTCAGCTGTGCTGACAGGTAGCAGATTTGCCTCTAATTCAGCTTTACACTTATATTGCACATCAGATTGCAGGGCTCACCATTGGGCATGCATCATTTAGGACAGCTGAAATCCACCTTGTCCTGGACATCTTTCTTTCTAACAGTACTGCGATTACTAGAAACCCCCTTTTTTACCCAATTATGTTTAAGGTTACCTGTGGCTGCTGGTAGTCACAGACCTGCTGCATTATTTTCTGTTATTTTTTCCTTAAAATAATGAAATGTTAAAAGGAATAGAGGAATCCTTTATATCATATGGCTATCCCAGAAAAGTCAGCCTGGCTATGAAGCAGAAGAGCAACCCGATAAGAAAGAGCTAAATAAAGAGTAATATTTAATTCAGATGTAAAGTCAAAGAGCATTTGCCAGCATTTTACATAAAAGAATGATATAAACTTGAAGGCTGAAAACTAGCAAAATTTGTACATTCTCAAATACATCGTAGACTGAAAGCTTTAATCTATTTCAGTTAGCTGGTGAGAAAGGAATATTTTTCTGTCTTTACCTATATACACAGAAACATTTTCTAAAAAATGTTTAAAGCTAGAAAAGAAACTCTGTTCATCACAAGGTGCTGTATGAAAGGGGGACAGAGCTCTCTAGGTTAACTTACTCAGCATGAACATTGGGAGATAAAATAATAAAACTATAGTGTTAAGTGGATGTAATATAGGAGTTTGCATTTATCTCAAATTAGCTTTGAATTCATTGTTCCAAAACTTCAAATGATTAAGTAGAGAATGCTATTAAGAGAGGCATACAAACTGAAAGTGAAATTTGGCAGTTTATTCAAGGAGAGGTAAGTCTGCTGCAGAATAAAGTGAAGAAATGTCAAAAATGTAGAACCTTACGAAAATTTTCAGCCTAAGCCAGATGCTGAAAGCCAGATCTGAATTTGTCCCACTCCAATTTGATCAGTTCTGTCACTGAGCAGTAGACTGCTCGTACTTGCTATAGAAGTGTGTATTTTTTGTATTTTAAAAAACTCATTCTAATTCAGAATGCTTTGCCTAGTTTCTTCCCAGCAGTATGAGGGCAACCCTGCCCTCATACTGCTGGGTATTAGGTGCTGATTCAACAATGTAAGTTGTTGTATTATTTTAGTTTTAGTTTTGGTGTTCTAGTTTTGGTGAAAACAGTATGCTCTGCCAGTACCACATTTCTTCATTTAGCTTCTCCTGGACTTCCAGCCAGGCTAATTTTTCTGCAATGCCATGGTTGGGCTGGACAAGCATCCCTGTGCAATGCAGCATCCCCCTGCTGCAGGACAGTAGCCTTGTAGCACTGTTGCCTTTTCTTTGGATCAACTGTGCTGAAAAGGTTGAGGCTGAACATTAATAATGAGGAGTTTCAACAAATTAGCCAACTTGTGTTGACTGCAATGTGGAAGCCACAGTTGCCTGCATGTCAAACACAGGCTCCTTAAGCTGCACAAAACTGACATGCAAAAAGTCAGCGGATGCTTTGAGTTTTTCAAAGTTCCTGGAGAAGAAAAGCAACGATCATAAACTGAGAAGCAGGTTTTTGATATTTCAGATGCCTCTGCCTAATGTAACTATCAGGGTGGGTGTCATTTGGTCAGACAAGCTGCATGGTTAGAAACGAATCTTACTTTATTTGATCCAAACCATTGAACGCAATATTGTGAAGCTCCAAAATAATTGTGGGCATTAAAAATGGCAACAATAAGTTCGTTTTTAAATTATGGCCATCAAGGAAACTTATATGATGTAGAATGAAGGAAATAGCGTGTAAAGCAAATTATTAAGCTTCAGAACCCTCATATATTAAAGTCTCTCTGTTGTGCCATGAAAGACCTGGTATTAGGTAAGCCCCATATAGTGTGATTGAATGTGTTCAAAGAAGAGCTGAAAATGATGATAAAAAAGCTGAACTGGGAATAAAGACTGAATGTGAAAACTTTCTGTAAAAATTGAATTGTGTTGAAGTATTGTAACTTAAAGAAAAGGTGAAAAAGAGAAAAAAAATAAGGATAAAATAGAGATATATATATAAATCAAACTAAAACACTCCTGATAGAGAGGAGTGCATGACTATCAATAAAAATTACACTTTGTATTCACTCAAAGATGGGAGAGATCCAATTAATGTTTAGCCTCCTAAGAAAGCTTTAAAATCAAGATTTCATTCTCTTCAAATGAAAGAGTTTTCATATAATTCTTCCAGAGAAGGTTTAATAAATACTCACTGCATGGATATTAGTGGAATATACTGGTTGCTAAGCTACTGCAAAACATCTTTCTCTCTCTCTCTCTCTCTCTTTTTTTTTATTTTTTCCTGTTTTTAAGTGTTTGCTGGCCTACTGTGCACTGGTAGATTGGTTATGGGAGTATTTATGAAGTCTATTCATGAGCATTTGTCTGCACGTGCCGTCAGAAGCACTGACGCTTTCAGACTGCATGTGGGAGAGGGTCTTATCGTCTTTCTCTAGCAGTTCAGAATTCAGAAGATCAGAGCAGATTCTGGTCTTCAACAAATTAGTATAATACCTGAAACATTCAGAAGTGAGTCGCATCTAATAAATAGGTTCTTAACAGATTTTTTTTTCTGATTTTTGTGGTGAAAGGAGGGAACAGCCTTTGGATTTGGGAGTGAATAGTAGTAAAAGTTACAGTCCTTTGTCTCATCATGTATGACAACACTCATATCAACACCTATTGCTATATATATCCAGTGCTGTAACAAGATAAAATAAAAAAACAAAATCAGCAACAACAAAAAATGAGATCACTGTTACTGTTATCCTACTATTTATTTACTATTAATAAACAGAAGCAAGACTTATGTGTCTTTCTTTTAATTTCACTGTAGACTAGGAGGTCATTTTCAGTAAGTCTGGTTTCACTGCCAGCATGAATTTTATCTATTTTCTTTGATTTCCCATTATTGAAGTATCTGAGCACTTCACAAAATCTATACAGCCTCAGAACATCCTTATGAGTTAGGAAACTGCCATCATCACCCTTGTTAAGGGAAAAGAGCACTTATCAAGTTAATTGGGAGTAGGCTCGGATGCTTTGTATTGATTCATCTTTTTGGTAGGAATAGCAGCTAGACATGTGGGAAAATGTCTCTTTTTAAGTATGATTTATTTTGTCCTTTTTGTTTTCTTTCTTCCCAGTTATTTGTGGACAGTTTTAAAAATAGGCACCCATCCAGATGTAGATTGACCTATATCAAGGAACTGCTTAATCCTTGGTACTTAGCAGCAGCTGCTGCTGCTGCACTGTGGCAGCCCTTGTATATGTGAGATTTGATTTTTGATGCAGTACTTGACCTGGTGGCATAAGGATGTAGCTCCCACATGTTGGACCACTGCTGGAAGCTGGTCTAATGAGAAGCCACCAGCTTGGCTTCTTCATCAGCCTCAAGAAGGAGGATGATGTCCTCACACCGTGCCTCTAGTCCTCATCCTTCTCCTCACCTTCCTGCTTCATTTCTTTCTATCTCTGCCTGGACAGGCAGCTAGTTCCTCTCAGCAAGGAACTAGTCCTGATGCTACATCCCCTACATCAGGAGGACATAAAGACATGCTCCTAAGCCTGGATAGGCCTCAGGATTTGATTCAAATTGTTCTATGATTGTTTCAAATTATTCTGTGATTGCATGACAGAGAAATAAGATACAATATTTTCTTAATATGAAACAAAGCAAGGGGTTGGTGCTGAATGTATATGACCTGATTTCCCATCCCTTGTGTTGCAGCACAACTTCTGAAAACATATTTTTCTTATGAAGCATGTATTTTATTGTTCTTGCGAGTTCATAGCTCCTAAGGGCAACATTTTACAGGAACTGAAAATATTTGAGGCCAAGAAAAACAAGAATGGAATTTCTGGAAGAGAAAAAAAATTACGTCCACGACTCTTTCCAACTTTGGGACCTAAGTATCTGTGGATTTTTAAAGATGCTTTTGCTTCAGTTATATGCAGCTTATTTGCTGTGCTCACCCTATCACTTTTGCTCTTGAATCTTATTTTTTGTGTGCCCAGCTGAAGCCGCAGCATCCATCTTGGGTGTTCGGTGAGCACCTACTGTATTGCTATATCAAAGTTACTGATTCCTGCAGAGCAAAGCTGTTTAAATGTTTCACTTGCACATGATAAAACTTTGCAGACAAGACCATGAAGAAGTAGAAATTCTTGCCCCAAATCCATTTGCTATTGATCACACAGGGAGCTGCTATAGGCGATTGTGCACCAGTGGCCTAATCTCGGGTAAATTTACACACAACAAGAGCCTCTCCTGTCATCCAAGGCACAGCGAGATACATTAAAACTAACAAAGCAGAAAAGGGGCCTGAAATTGAAGCAGTTTTTAAAATGACAGTTTAATGAAAGCAGTGTGAAAATACTATCAGTCTGATGGAAAACATCTGTCCTCGGCGATTCTGGGATGATGGAAGGCTGCGAGGCGCTCCCAGGATTTTTCCTGCCCATGGTTTATCTGTGGTGGGTCAGGCATGACTGGTTTCCTCATGGTGACAGTCTGATGCCGACATGAGCTTGCTCCTGGTTTGTGACAGCCACTTGACCTCTCAGGGTTCCCTTTGGAGGCGGCGACTGTCCTCATCTATGACTTTATAATGAAGGCGCAACTTTAGTTGTTAATTTAAGGAAAAGCATGGGAATGTGGATCACTCCCCATTCCTGCTTGGCATTTCACAAGCCATGGTCCTGCTCGGAGCAATCTGACATGGTCGAATGTGGTGCTGAGCAGCACCTGCAAACCACTGTAACTGGTGGCACCCACATGTTCCTTGCTGCTTTATATTCACTTTTTACACCCTCACATCAATATTATCTCGCTACTGACGTGTACATAAAATCATTTGCAATTCGAGCAGAGCTGTGGTCAAGGATATGCCATTACTGCTGGTTTAAAATCTTCTGATATAGCTCGATGCTGCACAATTGCTCCAGGCGGGTGGCACAGAGGGTCTCTGATGCCATTTTTTTCTTCCAGAATGTGAAACTAATTGGTCATTTTTTTGTGTGTGTGTTCCAAAAAGGAAGAAAAAAAAAAAGAAAAATCAAGGAAGAAGTTTGCAATAAAAGTGACTGAAGTACTGTTAGAAAATATGCCTGTGCTGGTGATTAGTCTCTGATTTTTAAAATGCTGGAGAGAGGGTGCTATTCAACAGAAAAGAGGCTGGGGTTTCCTCACACTTGTCTGGAAAAATACTGGAATCTAAATTTTGATGAGGTGGTATCCGTAGGTTTAAAACATACCCTACTTTATCCATTCTTGCATATAATTCCCTGAACTTCAATGAGATTGGTGGTGAGCAGAGACATGAAATATGAAGTCAGGGAAAAGCAAAATGCAATGTAGGTAGCATAATTTGAAAAAAAAAATATACGCTGTATGTTTATCCTTTTTCAAAAAAAAAAAAAGTAATGTTATTGTCATACATATCTCCTGACTTCCAGGCTTATGTTCAAATATGCTTTTTTTTTTTTTTTTTTTTTTACTTACAAGCTTGGCTTAAATAATTGGTTTCTATATGAATTTTGCAGTGTTCTATGAGCAGGAAGTGTTACCCTCCATGTTTTGCTGTGTTAGAAGTCCTGGTCAGCTGGTCATTTCTATTAACTAACGAGTTCTGGTTCAAAGATACTATATGCTTCCCTTTTGAATATGGTGTGATTTTCAGGCTCCTTCAGCCAAATGGAAATTTGAAAGTTCCTTGGAGAGTGTTTCTGAAGCCTTAAAGTGTTGCCAGCTCAGCACTTCAGTTTTAGCCCCCGGTGAATGTATAAATGTTTACAACTGAGATGTGAATACAAGCTCCAGCATTTAAAATATAGGTTAAAATCCTAGGATCACTAAAATCAGGGATCAAGCAAACTCCAGAGCGGCAGTATTTCATATAGGAAGCTTAACTATTTTTTACTACTTGCTTAATATAGCATAATAAACAAAAAAGTTTTAGAGTCTAAGGAAGATAAGGTCACAGTGCAGGTCAGATGCAGAAGATTAGTCTATGTGCTAGTGAAGTTAATACTACTGATATTAGTGGGACAGAAGTTTCACCACACTCAGTTGGAGGCTAAGAGAAGGCCAAAACCTGATAAAAGGCAGAACTATTCCATGAGCAATAGTTATCTATAGCATAATTTGGAAACTAATCTGTGGGACAAACCTCTAGCATAATTATTATCATAACAAAGGGTGAATATTCTTGTGGACAACTGAATTTATTTTCTCCGTGAGTAGATACAGAGAGACAGAGAAAAGCGCACAGGCACATATTTAGGCTTATATACATGAACACTTGAAATTATAGGAAAATATAGTAAATTCTGGAATGAACAGTCTTTTAAAAAGTAGAATTACTGGGCTATATGTAGAATAAAGTTTTCTTTTGTATTCATGGTAATCTATATCCACAATGGAAAAGAAAAAAGCACTTCTATTTTTTTTTGAGGGCAAACAAATCAATTACAGCCTCAGCATAAAGATGTAAGAATACATAACTATATTTATTTCTTCTAAAAAATTTATTTTAAGAGATGTCATTGACTACCGGAGGCTGCAGATTGAAATAGCATTTGGATGCGTGTCTCTGCCTGCCTGCTTGGGGATGGCATGGTTCTGGTCAAAGGATATATTTGATGTAAAAGCTTTGTTCAGAAATCCCCATTTTTAAAGACGTGTAGTTTGGGGCAACTGTACTGCTATGTATTTGAAGAAAGTGGTCCAGCATGTAGCATGTCAGAAGGCCGTTGCACTGTGAACACTTATCTGCTCATTGCTGGGAGCTCGGGCTGATTAAAACAAGCTTGTTGTACCTCGCAGGTCTGGGGTGACTCCTGGATCAGGCAATGATCTAATGCATAAATAGAAGGATCAGCATGGGTCTTTCATTAAGAAGTTGTCTGAGATGCTAGCTACTGCCCTAGCTACCTGGCAATGTGCTGACAGCTCGACCAATTGCCTAGGAACAGGAGGAAAAAGCTGGCTTAGGCAAAGTCCCCAAGCTGCAAGCAGACACCAGAATTTAAAGTTCCTATAATAAAGCAACAAAGTTGGTAAGTAAAGTTCTTGGTCTATAAATAGGGGAGCTGAGTAACTAGAAGTAGGTGACTGCCATTTGAATCATTGCTGAACCAGATCCCAGAGCAGATGAGCATATTCCCACACAAAGTATCTAATCCATGCAAAGAAAATTCACAGAATCACAAATCACAGAATCACAAATTAAGAATACAAAGGCCAAATAAAGGAAACTGATTCATATTTAATTTGGTCAGAAAGAGGGCCTGACACTCTCCTTGATAAAGAACTTGGAAGAAAAGCCTGACCCACACAAAGTAAGAAAAAGCAAACTTACCCATCATTTCAAGTGCTGGAGGCACTTTTTCTGAAGGCTGCATAAAATAACTTTGCACACCACTGGGTGTAAGGATGTGCCATCCTTAATCTAACCCTTTGGTTGTTTCAAGTTTTCTAGCCTCCAGGCAAAGGCAAATCTATCTGTAACAACTTATGCAGGGTGAAACTAAGATCATACATAAGAGAGAGTGGCTTACACAAGGGAATGACTTATTTGCCATCATTACAGTGATATTTCCTGCCTGCTTAAGTGCACCTATGGTGTCAAGCTAGAATAGGAAATGGACAGCACAATAGAGACTTGCTGAATTGTATGTACAGTCACTCTGCCTTCATTTTCTTAAGCACACTAAGCAGCCCTTAAGCGGTGTTTGGCTTCTAGGCATCTCTTAGTAGGCTGACCTCTTTACATTTAAATAAGTTAGTTTGCTTAAAAGTGCGCTGCTCCCGCTGTCCAAAGTTCAGCTAGTTCCTGTACCCGATGGCAAATGTCACAACGAATTCCAGTAAACACACACCTGAGCTGGACAAGAATTCAACTCAGGTGCCCACACTGCCCTAGAGAAGAAATGAGCAAAAACTAACAAACATATTTTTGACTGAACCTTGGAAAATTTGTTTTCCGCTCAAAAAACAAAAAAAAATCTGACCTCAAAAACTGATTGGTGCAGCTGGGAAAACTGGGAAAGAGAAGGAAGATGGTATAATCTATAATTCACTGATTTGCAGGTGTGTTGTAGTTGTGTATGTCCACTGCCTTTAACCCCTCTAACTATTTTGTTAGCTGGAGTTTCTGGTGGGCCCAGTCAAACAGCAATAGGAAGGAATGTCAGAGGATCTGGGAGAAAGAGGACAGCTTTCTGGCAAAACAAGCGCCTTTAAAAAATTTGATACTGTATTTTCAGGAGATACAATCTCCTCTTCTTTAAAAGCTATTAAAATGCTATCAGGAAATCAGCCCTTTGATGAAGAGCATCTGGCTCAAACTGAACTGAAATACAACTGAGGTACTTACGTCTGGAAATGGATATTTTCTTTAAGGCCCTCACAAGCACTTTGCCTCTGAAAGTATAGAGTCCACCTTCAACAAAATTTGAGCAGTGTTGCATCCTAATGAACTCATAGCAGAAATGTGAGTGTCTAGTTAGTATGAATTTCTGCAAATGCCTTATTTCTTCTCAGTGAGAAAGATAATTTCCTTTTTCTGGTATGTACCTGTCAAAGACTGGTCAAACACTTGTCAAAGCCTAAGACAAGGCTAAAGCTTGTGTTGGGTTTGAACACAAACTGTCTAACTGTGTGGTGGCCTGGACACATGAGGCTTTGCTCCAGCAGCACCATAACTGTTGCCTGAACTGACTCTTTTAGCACTCAGCCTGCCATATGTGTAAAAGTTTAAATGTCTTATTTTGCCAAGTGGTGTGGAATTACTTCTGTTGATTAAAGCATGATTAACCAATCACTGCTCAAAATATATAGGCTTAGAAAACCAAAGTTTTACAGAGGGAACTTGGCTGTGTGAAGGAACCTGCATGTACATTCTGATGTCTTTATTTAAGTTTGGCTATAGGAACTCTGCAGTCTTAATGATCACATTGTATCGATGTGAGATGTTAAATCAAAATCTCTTCTGGTCTCGACTTGTAATGATTTGCCCAGAGGGTCTTACTTTATGTGTGGTAAAGGCATACTATCTTTTCACAGTGGAAACAATGTGTTTGGGAATGAATACTTGAGGTCTCTAGGATGTTTACTGAGAGAACAGAGGTAATTGGGGAATCAATATCTCTTTTAAACTGAAAAGTTGTGCTGGTTAATATTTTATGTGGAGAAATAGTTATATAGCATGAGAAACTTGATGAGAAGCACATACCTCTTGTAAATTTTATGAACCAACCAAAAACCATTGTATTGTCTAAAAATATTGGGAAGAACTTACAACAGTTTTGAATGCGTGAACTTGAAGTATTTGTGGCAGAAATAAATGGGAATAAGAACGTTTTCGACCTGTGACAGAATCATGGGGTTGAAATTCCAAATTAATATTTAAAGCTACATATTAATACAGAAGATTCTTAATCTGAATGAAACCTCTTTTATGACAGATTAATAACTTTTCTTCAGTGCAAGTACCATGAATAGAGATTGCAGGGAATTGACTTTTGCCTAAGAGATATTAAAGCCCAGTAACATCATGTAGGTATTATAGTATTTGAGACTTTCTGATGTAGCAATGGAAATGCTACCAGCTCTTTAAAAAAAAAAAAAAAGAAAAAAAAAGAAAAAAACAAACAAACAAAAGAGCTTATGTATCCGTGGGATTCTTTTAAGTAAGAAAAGGCATAATCCTATCCTAGGAGAGTATCTTTTGGATTTCTGAAATAACACAACACTGATGTTGTAAGCATTTTTATCTTCATTTATACTTTAATGTCAGAGCCTCTGCTGATACGAAGGAATATCAGTCTTTTCAAAAAATTACAGCCGTAATTCTCCACCCCAGCACTCTCCAAGTAGGCAGTAGTGCTTTGAATAGCTGTGAAATGCCTTTATTATCTGCTTTCAAACCCTTCCTCAGAACCCTGTTTTGGAGCAGTGCCTACAAAGACTTGCCATGGTTAAGCAGCTTGCGTGCGGTCGCTGCTGCCTGTCACGCGCATCGGTCCTGGCTTATTGTTTCCTTGAATTGCTCTGTATGTCGCCATTCACCATTTGCTTCTTCCCTCATACTTGGATTGCGAGCCCTTGCAAGCAGGGAACATGTTCAGACTTTTAGTTCTCTGTTCTGTGTTTGTATGGGAGATTCTTACCTTTTGATAATCTTTTCTAGGATAATCCTGTAGGTGTAGTGACAGTGCAATTACTGCCACTAATGCTTTTGCTATTACTCCTGCTTTTACCAGCTGAGGATCTGATTTTCTGCATAAATAGAGCTTTATCATTTTTCCATGGAATTCTCTTCTCCTGAAAATATAGCATCTTTCAGGAATACAACTTTTAATATTTGGCTTCCCCCACCGTCCCTCCCCATTGACTAAAATTCAAAACCAAATTTGTTGCCTCTTTGAATTCATTTTGTCACAACTGGGTGGCGTTTTTGTGTATATCAACACTTCAGTGCTTTGTGTTTCCCTTGCAATTTTAGATCAGATGGGAAGAAATTGTCTTACAACTCAAATCTTTCTTCCTTGCTAGAATTAATTTAGTATTAATCAATTTAATATGGCTGTGCAAGAAAAAATAAGGCCAGATTGGCCTCAGTTGAGCTCAAATCACTGTCACTAAGCTAGGAGTTTCGCTGCCACAGTAGCCTTGTAAAGCAATGTAATCTGTGGGCTACATTGCATTAACTACATATTGTTGATTTCTCTTTTTCTTTCTCCTTTCTTTTCTTCACAACACATGTCTTTGAGTCATAAAACACAGGATATACTCAGAAATCTCTAATCGGACAATACAATATGTAAGACCAGTCTTCCTGTGGTTTTCCAAATTGAACGTTGTCTACCACACCATGAAACTTAAGCTTCAGTATTTGAGCATCCCAGAGAAACCCCATTTTGGCCTTCCTCCAGATAAGAGAAAACAGCTATCTGAAGCACTGAGAAAAATGTTCCAGGTAAAATAAACCCAAGATTTAAGTGCTTGTATGGACAATACATGGGAGAATTAAATATTACTGAAAAATTTTGGAAAAAAATCATATTCAGTTCCCATTCTGTTTCCTGTACTTCATTTTTACAGCTCTCTTGAAATGATAGAACTCGAAAATTGGCTTCTACAGTAACTTTCTATGGTATAAAATATACTGTTGTGTCAGCAGCAGTAGTGACTTCAGGATGCTTTGGGGCTCTCTAGAAAGTAGCAAATGGAGATGCATGTCCCCACCAGCAGCTTTTGTTAGCCATAATCCAGGCACAGATTCTGGATCAGCTTTACTTATGTTACTCTGAGGGAGCAAGGAGCCTGTCTTTCATTGGAGAGTCCAATTTCCATAATATCATTAAAAATGAGGCAATATTTTGGAGTTTGTTTTTTTTTGCCATTGAAAATACGATCAATTTCAGCAAAAATATATATATATATAAATATATAAATATATAAATTTCTAAGATACACCAAAAATTGTTTCAAAAACTATTCCCCTTATTTAACAACTTCACTGAGCTTGCATTAATTTAATAATTTGTATGTCCTACTTGTTAAATGTAACAGAGTAACTGCCTGTTTCTACTTTGTTTTATGTCTTTTCTCATTATCATAATGGATACCATTAAATATCCAATCCTATTTTAAGCTAATTTGCATCAGGCTTAATGTGATTTGGAACCTTTAAGGATTATGGATATATTTTGTTTCTCATTAGTTTCTGACAATCAAAATGTGCAAAAAAAGGATTGCTATTTCTCTACTAGTCAGTATATTTCGTTGCTCTCATTCCGACATGCTTTCCTGTCTTAAGGGGAGGAAGGGAAGTAGCTAAGCACTTTATCAAATAAATTAAAACCTACTCCATACTTGCATTTTCTAAGTAAAAATTACCAAAAAAAAAAAAAAGAAAAAGAAAACAAAAAAAGACCTATTCACTCTGCTCAGTCTTTTAAGACTTCTATTGCACTGAATCTCCCATTGCTCTTGATTTTTTTTCCAGTGCAATCATTGAGCTGGCAGAAGAGGTCCTCTGGGAAGTGAAAACATCCTTTTGTGAAGCTTATTTTCTGTTCTCTTTTTTTTTATTATTTTATTTTATTTTATTTTATTTTATTTTATTTTATTTTATTTTATTTTATTTTATTTTATTTTATTTTATTTTATTTTATTTATTTATTTATTTTTTTGCTTTACCAAATGTTTCTTCTATATTGTCACTTTTCCTCTGGACGATTAGTGAACTCTGAAATCACTTCATATGAAATAATGCTCTCAGTTATGCAGAGCAACACTCACTGGGTTCCCTTCGACCTAAGAACAGAACCATCCCTAAATGACAAAATGAGTGATTTCTAAGGTGCTGTTCATCCTCCATGGAAATGATTTCAGATCACGCTTTCCTGTGGGTGAGAGATATGAAAATAGTTCAATCTCTACCTGTCATGTCATTATACTAATGTGTACTGCACTGACTCAGCCCTATTGTATTTAACAGAGTGAGACCCTTTGAGGAGTTATTTCTATTAATAACAAGCTTTACACGATTCAGATAAAATGAGTGATTAAAACGTCTCCAGGAAGGCCATAATTTTCCAGAACAATTCTTACAGAGTTGAGGATGACAGAATTATTTTTCCCCTCCTGCGTATGAAGCAACTTGGATACCTTGAGGTATACTTAAACTTTAAAGCCTCATATTATGGAAGGTATTCTAATTCTGTAAAATGAGTCAGCTCTTACAGACAGCATGCTTCAAAGTGGTAAAACCCCTGACCAAGGACTAAGTTGTTCTAATCAGGTAATTGTTAAAAAGTCGTGTCTAGCTGTTTTATTTATTTATTTATTTATTTATAAAAATCAGTTTCATTACTCAGATCTATGATCTATGAAGTCTCTACCAGCTAGTAAAGTACAGTTCATCTTAAATTAAAATGATCCTTTTTTTTGACAAGACAATACAACGTTCTTTGTCATGCAATGAATTATATGGGTATACTTGTCAGTATAAATTTTCTGGCAACAGTAATAAAGTATTCTATCATTCATTTTATTGCAGGAGAAAATCATCTTTTGTTATTCGTACTGACGTAGCATTTCCATTACTTCTTAAGAAAGACTTGGCAATACTTCAAACTGAGTGTTATTAGAAAACATTCTATTACTGCTCAGTAAATATATTACTTTCTTTTCCATTATACTTACCACTCTCCAAAGAAGGCTTTGCTTTGATTACACTGATCGACTGTGATGTGGGAGCAGCCTGCTTCAGAATTTGTCCATCCACAGAAGTAAGTGGCTTTCTATGGAAGTGCCTCTCCGGAGCACAGTGACATTGCAGTGACACCGGTCACCTTGCTATCCAGTCTTTGCATGCCTGAATGTAGTCAACATAGCCAAGACATATAATTATATTTCTATCAAGTGGGTACTAGTCAGCTTGCTGTAATTGTCAGCTCCCCTAATTTTAATTTATATAAATGTGTATGGCATGCATTCTCACTACAGTTTTCTCCTAGTGGTGATTAGAGAAGAGTCTCTCCAGAGTATGTATCGTGTATTCAGTGTTCAATTTTCAGAAGTTTTGACTGTAGTTAGCAGCATATTTAGTGTTCTGGATGGGGGATATTGTGTGCTGTTTGCCCATGCCCGTGCAAGCCTCAGCCATGCCCTCCAAATGCTGGTCTGCAGTGTCAGCACCATGTTCTGAGCTGAACTGCATCTGCAATTCTCCTTCAAGCAACAAAGACAAACATTTGAGTCTTTGCTGAAAGCATAGTATGCAAAATCCATGCTATAATTAACACTTCAGAGGTAACATGCATAACCCATGAATTTAGAATTGCTGTTTTAAGCATATATTTGGCTAGTCATATCTTATGAACTTGATTTTACTTTGCAGTTGATCTGGAAATATGTAGAATAATATTTTAGATCAGTAAGTCTGAGTTTTCACTTTATTCTATTTCATGTTTGTTGAGTGGGTGAAAAAGTAGTGCTGAAAGTGCAGAAGAAAGAAAGGTGCAGAAAATAAAATTAACTCTGCAGTAAAATACCATGTGTAATCACAGTGTCCTTCCTGTCCAGTGAGGCTTTTTGTGCTATGCTGATTGATGTATTATTTTCCTACCTTTCCCTGAATTGTATCTTTCTTCCTGGAAAATGGCTAGGAAGTTCACTAGAAAGCAGTGAATTTTCATTTCTTGGCCTTTTTCTTTTGCAAGCTGCTACATAAAATGGATAAAGCAGCGGTATTAAATACTGCTGTTCTGACTGATTGGGATTTCTGTGGTTTCATTTTTTTCAGAAGCTGTGAAATTGCCAAAGGGGGCAAGAGTCAGTACTTCAGGGCAGTGGTGGGTACAAGGGAACACATTTAAGTAAACTAAGTTAAATTCTGGAGACCCAATATGAGATTTCAGTTCACCATTTTTTTGCCCTTTTGTGTTACCTTAAGTCCCAAATCCGTCAAGGCTAGTCTGCACCACCTGGCAGGGACCGATGCAGATAAAGGGCTAGAACATTTCTCTTGAATGCCTTTAATGCAGAGTCTATGCACGCCCTTCCTTACAGGGGATTTCATCTGCTTGAACATAAAGTTGAGCTTTGACTCCAGTGCCTTTTTTTCTGACTTTCTTGCATGCTGTGTAGTTGCTGAACTCCAGATCACATAGAGAAGAAGTGTCTCACTCTGAAAGCAGCCGTGATACTAGACAGGTCCAGTGTTCCAGGAAGATCAGGGAGGGGAGACCACTTCCAGTCATCGTTATTTTCTCCTCTTCCTATTCTTCTTCTTTGCTCTCCTTATCATTAATACTTCTCAGTAGGTGTCCTGTACCTATATCTTTATACCTGGCTTCCAAATTAGTCTTTAACTACAATGTGCTTCAAAGCCTTGCCATTTCTTGAGACTTCCCTTTGCATATTGATTCTGCCTCCAGGACTGCAATTCACTCCAGATGTACCACTCTTACAATAATTTGTTCCCTAGACAATGATAATAAACAAGGTGTTGAGATCAATATCAATTAGCATCCATTCAGAAATGAATAACAAATCAACAAGCATTATAATGTAAACAGAATGGAGAAACCATCTAGGACTTCAAAGAATAGAAGAGTTAAGGGTAAAAAAAAAAGGAATGCTAATTGATTCTTTTTTTTTCTCCTTTCCCCACTTCTCTCATTATTGCCTTTCTTTTTTAATTTTGTGATCAACATTTGAATCTCAGTTTTGTTGCTTCATTGACTATATAGAAATTCCCAAAGAGGACTGCAACAAGGACAGCTGCTCCAGCTGTAGGAATCCAGTCCTATAATATCATAGCTGGTATAGTGTTTCTCACAGAGTTATAGCTTTTGTAGCTTTTTTGGGGGAGATATGGTAGGATTTGTGTCTTCTCTGTTCAGAAAGTGCTAAGAATTTGAGTCTACTTTTGTGTTAGGTATATATCATCTAGCATATTTGAGTCATTAAATAAATTTGTATCTCAGTAAATACTAAAAATAATCACAAGCATACCCCCTTCAACTGACTAGTTATAAACAACAGACTAAGGAAAATTTCACTAGTTGTAAACACATGTAGAAGAAAGGCAGGTAGCAGTTTATCTCCAATGAAACAGTTCAGCAAAAGATACCGGCTTAAGAGCAGAAAAAAACCCTCATTGAGACCTAATTAATACTGCAGTCAAAACAGAAGATACCTCTCTGTTTCCTATGAAGGAAAAGACTCATAGTGGTAGCCTGATTTCACAAGCTTTAAGTGCTCTTCCTTACGGAATGTATTAATTACCAGAGACAAGGGGCGATGTTTCAGGATGTGAAGCACTAGGTATTCTTGCAGTGTCACAGCAGTAAATTAATGCCATCAAGAACTCACACTGATATAATCATATAAAACTTGCTACTTCAAGTATAGTGCAAATTACCTGTATGGCTTATGATTAAGTTTAAAAGGGAAGATGATGCTTGGAGTTGTGGGTTAAAATTTTGAGACCTTGTGAGCGTAGGATTCAGGAAGCTAAAAGCTAAAAAAGAAAGTCTCATTTCTCTGTGGTAATATGATTGCAATTTGTTTTTCAAAGAAAGCATTATCTTGAATGTTTCTTAGTTAAGGAATAAAATGGATTAGAACAAATGGATGGAAGAATAAGAGAGACAAACAAACAAAGGACTGCATGATTTAGATAAGAAACTCATGAAATAATAAGATAATATAATTAGGTATCTGAACAAATCTAAACCCAAGAAACAGTAAATTAAAATTCTTTCAAATTTGGTTGTGTCAACATTTGCAAAAGACAAAACAAAAATGACTGACATTCAAACAAGCAGTAACAACATGGAACAAATAAGCACTCATATCAAAGAGATCATCTGAAAATATGCTCTTGCAACACTTCTTTGAATTTCTCTTCATTTCAAATTCATTTAAATTTTAACAAAGGTTCATTTAGTATTTGCTAGTAGTAAAATCAAGCATTGTAATAAAAACATAAGCATCCTAATGGCAATAGTCTTTCTTAGTTTTGTATAATTTAATAAGCAACAGAAAAACATATTAAAATGCATATGGAATTACCTTGGGAAAGAATGTGCAGTATAAAGGAAAATTAGCATGATCAAAATTCATTAGAGAAACTTGTCCTCTATGTGTAAGTACAGAATAAATACTGTTTTACTCCAGATTTCTTGTATTACATTCTTTCTAATCCTTTGAATTTTCATTCTCATCAAAAATCATCCAGATATTGGTTGCTTACTTCTCAGTGACTCTGCTTAAGATACTCTGGTTACTAATGTTAAAGATAAAAAGATTAAAAAAAAAATGATGTAACTGTTTAAACTGAGAATAAGACAGAAATCATTTACTGTTTTCTGAATGGATTCATGTTTTCTTTCTTACTTTCAAATAAGCATTATCCAAAATGCTGTCTACATGCCCTCACTGTGGTTGAGGGGATGAAACCCAAGGGAGTTCCCCTGAATTGGTCTACACCTACATCTATCCTTGAATAGTTCAGAAGGGCTCAATGAAGCTACAGTGTTCATTTGCAGATCATAGGAGAACATTCTTGTAATACCTAGCCTCAGGAATGGAAATTACAAGGTTGAGTTAAAGACAACAATTCTTAAAAAAACATATAAATGTGTCTTTAGTATGTCTTTTAAGGTTGGAAACTTCTCTTTCAAAAATTGAAGTGAAGATTCTCATATAAATCCAATGCTGAGGTTACACTAGGTAGCAGCTGAGGTAATTTTGAATTTAGGAAGATAGTTTTTAAAAATCTGGGACATTTTTAAGCCTGTGTACGAGGATTTTTTTTTTTTTCTCATTTGTTTTTTATAAGACTTAGTAGATTCTACAGTTAAACAGCAGGAAGAATACCCAAAGGATAGCCCTTCAAATCCTCTTCTGTCTTTAGGTTACTCAAGAGAGTGTGCTCAGAAGAGGTCTCTAAATGTCTGTACCACCAACAAAAGAAAACAAACAAATGAAAAGATGGCTGGAGACTGAGGCATTGTTCTGTCTAATTGTCACAGCCTGAGTGTATCCACAGTTCTTAGTAATTGGCTCTCCATCTCTTGGGCCTCGTGTAGTGGTGTAGTGGTCCTAAGGTAAGGTTACTATTTTTGCTCTTTTCTTTTTAATCCTGAATACCTGCAATAATGTGAATGTGGAGGTGATAGCATCTCATTGTCATTTCTGGGATTTCAAAGAGTGGCAAGGACATGGTTAATGAGATTCATTTTTGTTGTATTATGGTCCACCAGGGTGATAATTTTGTTTGGTGCATTCTTGCCATGGGGTTGTTGCATTCCTCTGCATATGAGGATCTTGTTGAAAGTGCAAGTTGCAAGTGCAACAAGATAGCGTTAAAGGACTATGGAGAACTGAAGGAGCACAACTTGGTATAGTTTTGTCCACATTGCCTGTTGTGAAGATCTCTTGTGCCTTTGTTCCTTAAATGATATTTCACAGATTTACAGAGTGGTTCAATCTGGCGGGGGCCTCTGGAGACAGTAGTCCACCCACTCTGCTCAAGCAGGGTCACCTACAGCTGTTACCTAGGACCATGTCCAGGCAAATTCTGAGCATCTCCAAGGTTGGAGACTGCCATGCATCTCCGGGCAACCTCATCATGTAAAATGTTTTCTTCTCCTGTATAAACATATTTTTCTGCTTGTCAACTTGTGCCCACTGCCTCTTGTTCGTTAGACACTACTGAGAAGAGTAATTCCTCCATTCTCTGTACTCCCCCTTCAGATATTTATACACATTAATAAGGTACTCCTGAGCCTTCTCTGCTCCAGGCTGAACAGATCCGATTGTCACAGCTTCAAAGCTTCAACTTACATGATAGATACTCCTGTCCCATCTTTGTGGCCCTTTGCTGGACTTGCTCCAGTAAGTCCATGACTCTTTGATACCAGGGAGCCCAGAGAGGAGTGTGAAGAGGAGCACCCCTCTTCACACAGTCCAGGGTGCTGCTGTCTGATCCAAGGACATGTTCCTGGCTCATCTTGTCCACCAGGAACACCTAGGTCCCTCTCTGCAGAGCTATTCTCCAGCAGGTTGGCCCCCAGCCTATGCTGGTACCTGGTACCGGGCCCCAAGAGCACGATTTGACTTTTCCCTCTGTTGCAATTCATGAGGTTGCTGTGAGCTCATTTCTCCATCTTGTTGAGGTCCCTCTGAATGGCAGCACAACTATCTGGCATATCAAACATTCTTCCTAAGTTTTTATCATTTGTATTTAGGTACCTTGTCCCAAACATGAACTTTTTTTTTTTTTTTTGTTCATACCATGAACAAAACCCTGCCAGGGAACAGGCTAATGACAAAGTGATAAGCATGATCAGATGTTTAGTCTTGAATTTACTCTCCAGATGACCTTGTGTCATATAGTAAGATGAATATAGGTGTTACCTACAGCATGTGTACAATAAGAATTTCCTGTAGCTGAAATTCATATTCCTTAAGCGTGTTTTTCTTCTATTAGTCAAGAGAACACTGAGATTTGTTTTGTTTTGTTTTCCTGAGAGTTTTCCTTTTTTTCACTTTCTTTTCATTTTCAAACTTACTTTTCTATTATTGAAGCTAACACACTGCGTGGTCCATCTTGGACAGCAACAGAACAGCAACAGACACATTAAAATCAGTGATGTTGGTACAGCCATCTGAGAAGCAGCTCTAGTTTGTAGCCGTAGCCCAGCAAACAAGGGAACGTGTTACAAATACTTATAAATGCAAACATGATAATGAAAGATGATCAGAAGCAAATGTGAAATCAACTTCGAGATAATGGTTACAGTATTATGAGAACGACCGCTCTCTTTTCATTTTAATCTTATGAGTTTAAATAACTGATGTATGCATTTGCTTATTTGACATCCCGATAAATGGATTTCTAAATTAATAGAATACTTTTATGTTAAATTATCTAAATTGTGCCTAGAGTTATTTGCATCAGCAAAAGGGATATCCTATTACGGACAGACTAAAACACACACTACATATTTAATATCAAAAGCAATATCTAACACTGCAATATTTTGGCCTGATAAAGCTCTGTGATACATACAAAGCTTCAAGGAGCTAGCAAAATCTGATTTCCTCAGACAACAATAGTTGTATACTTCTCTGCGTTGCTTTGCATAGTGAAAAGGACTATGAAATTAAAAAAAGAAATAATGCAGTAGAGGAGAAGCCATAATATATCTGGAAGTAAAACTAGAAGTGTTCAAAGAAGAAAGGAAATGTGACTGTACCTTCTGATGGCTTAAAAGCATCTAGTGGTATGGCTCCACTTGTGTGAGTTCAAAAGCCAGGAAGGCACTGATTTATTTCTCCCTGTTAAGAAATAGTCACAGCGTACAGTCTGGCTGATTTTCCATTGTTCAGATAAATAGGAAAAAATATCAAATATGACACGTTAAGGAAAGAAGGAAGATTATACTGAAGTGCATGCAGCACTGGGGAGCACGTGTAAAATGACTAGCCCAAGCCTTTGAAGCAAATGATATGAAGCAATCTGCAAGGGAGAGTGCCACTCTCTCAGGGTGGCAGGCTTGCTTCTGCTTCATAAAACTAGTTTCAATTTTTTTTACGATGAATGGTGCAAGATCAGAAACAGGATGTAATAATAAATGCTTGTAATAAAACATTGATCCTCCACTGCCTTGTACTTAGCCCAGACCTCAGTCTCTGTCCGTGCCATGGACTAGCCCCCACCAATGTGTCTCAGGCAGCTCTTTGGGCCATACAACCATGGAAATCTGATTCCTCCTCTAAACAAGACCACAGCTCACAAAGCACTTGCTGTTGTGTTTAGTATTAAACTGGTGGGTTTGAGCACTCATGTCCTTTAAATTTTGCAGACCAGTGTGTCAGGATAAAACCTGTGCTTTAGCTAAAGTATATTTAAATCTAAAGAAGCTTGTAATAGATGAAAGGTTGAAACTCCACCAGCAGAACATAACATGGATCTAAACAATTTTTTAGAACATGTAAGAAGCAGAATATGAGAGGTTTGTATAGTATCATAAAGAAGCTTCATAGGAGAGAATTGACATAAATTAGCACTGGAAACACAAGGAAAACTACAAGAGATATTACACTAAAAAGTGCTTGGGACAGAGCTGTCATCCACAGGGCTGTAGAACATCAAGGGAAGCATTGAAAATGTGCCCAGTTCAAAAGGTAAGCTCCAAGGCAGTTGCATTTTTCACTGTGATAAATATTCCCTCTCAGAATGTACAGGCTTTTATAAATATGCAGAACGGCACAAAAATGAGCTCAGGCACATTAAGTGGACATGCAGAAAGAAAAATAACGTCAAAAATAAATGAACATTGACTACAAGGGGAGGTGGAAAGCATGACGAGAAGAGCAAAATAATAAATATTGGAAATTGTCTCCAAAATGTATTTTTAGTTTGTTTTGAGGAGATGAGCACTGGCTGCCTGACAGAAGCAATATAAAGTGCCCAGCTTTGTTTTGCTGCACTTGAAGTGCTGCACTGTGGCTCTTAGGAAAATGCAGCAAACATCATGAGTGCTGCTTAGTGACCAGTTCGCACCAGCCTCTGCTTCTGACCTCATGTTCTTTGCCTGCATTCAGGCAAATGTTGGGACTGGAAAAAACATTTCACAGTAAATCATATATCTGTTATTTTTTCCAACAAAAAAATATGTGACAATTCTAGCTTTAAGAAGTGCATTGGAAGTTCTATTTGGACACAGCATTTACATTCACAATGATACTAAAACAAAGGTACTAAAAATTAAGAAAAGCAGTATTAAATGCATAAATAAAAATCACTGTTGTCTTCACTAGACAAGCAGGGCATACACCATTGTATTTGCTCTTCAATTAGCTGCTTTCAATAATCATAGTAATAGTACTGTTGCAGTGATGCTCTATAGAGGAGGCTATATATTTTTTGCTAAACAGCTACAATATTTGAAGAAACACAGAATTTCAGGTAGTATTGATGCCCTTTTTAGGTCATCATTTTAGCTCCTCTTCCAGAGGACTTTGCTGCTGTTTCTTCTGTGAAAATTGATAGTGATGATTCTTTTGAATCTGAACAATTATTCACAATGATATTTATCTTTCATTTGTTCACTTTTAGTAAACATGCAGTGGACTCCAAAATTACTTTCATTTTTTGAGCACCAAACTGGGAAAAGGTGTCAGACCTTTTTCTACTTCTTTGTTCTGAAGAAATACTTGCCAGGAATCTTGCATTTCTGCCACCCGGTAGGCAACAGAACTGAAATATTTCACATATTACAGTGTGATGCTGGAGGATAATCAGCCACAAAATAGTTTCTGCCATACAGCCTGGATTTTCAGTGTCCCTGCCACGCCATACCCAGTACAGGTAAATAGATGCAATCGCCATTTCTGCTTCCCCTGTTGCGAACTACTGTTTTCTTGCATAAGTTGGGCCTGTACCCCCTTCTGCTCCTGCTTGCCTTATGTGACTGTAGGATTTTCCATTCGTTGCTTCTGCCTAGGGATTTGCTGGAAGTACCCAGACACTTCCCTAGGCAGAGGATGGAGAGCAGGGGAGGGAAGGACCACATTACCCTGAAAAAGGTGGTGGGTTTTTAATCGTCTGCGAGCTTTCTGTGAGCCCTCATTTTCTTCTATAATTTAAACGCCACCAGAAACCATTGAAAGCAGCAGGTCTTACAGTTTTTATACATTCAGTAATTACAGTTATTTGGACCCCACTGTGCCTCTGTGGTCTTGCCATATTAAGTTTGTTGAATAGGCAGGAAGAAGATAAAACCTCAGCCTTTTATTCTTAGCGAGTTAACTTTCTCCTTTCCCTGCTGCCTCTGCCAAGTTTGATTCAAAGAGGTAGAGGTGAACAGCCAAGTGAAAATGGAGAACATCAGTCTAGGTCAAAATATTACACTATGCAATTCAGTTTCAAAGGACATCTATAAGCAGCCATTAAAATTCTAATATCTGAGCCTTAGACAAAATTTAAAGAGAGGCACAAATGACCAAACATTAATCAGGTCTCTTGACAAAGGTTAGAGGAATGGAAAGTGATAATAACTCATCCTTGTTAAAGATTTCAGATAATCATCTCATGGCCTACCTGGGTTGCCGAGCTGTATGTCATCCTAAAGTGCAGGGGTAGGGACTGAACCTTTTTTCCCCCCTGCTAATAGCTCTTCTTCAAAGTTTTGGCAATGTTAACTGTGTCCTTATTTTCACAGTTTGAGCTTTGTTATCTTAAAGCTTCCAACATGAATCAAGAAAAAGAAAAAAAAAATCTCTTTCCTATGTTCTCTGAGATCTTAAAACTTTATTTTTTTTCCAGAATTTGTTATTGCACCAGCATACACTAGGCAAGCCCCTTATTATGATCTATCTGTAATAGCTCATTTAGAAAGACCTTTGAGAAAATGTTGAAAAACTGCAGCATACATGCAATTATTTATGTTTGCTTGACTTAAGGGGGCAGCAGCAGCACGCTGTGCACCTCAGGAGCTGCCTTCATTTGCTCTGTCTGTGGACAAGATTAAGTGCAACTCTTTATTTGATAGTGACGCTTAATGGGATCTTGGTGATGTTTTTTGTATCGGGTCTTTAGGAAAACAAAGTCCAGTGTTTCAGCCTGATAGTGTTCATTTTTTTGACATTTGTTAGAGATATATACAATTTAATATCATGCTGAAGTACTTGGTATGTGTCACTGTAGTTTTGTTGCTCAGGTAGAAGGCTGTTGCTGAGAGCCACAGCCATGTATGTATACTTTCACAAGCATTTCTCATCTGGAATTGCTTTCTGTAGTCATTACTAAGGCCTAGAGGACATAATATGGAAATAATAGCATGCAAATTTACTCCGGCACCACTCTTTAAAAAGCCACAAGGTTTCTGTTCTTTGACGTGTTGAATTCTAAATGACTTACATACAACCTACAATCTAGTTGATGTGCACAACTCTCATGTTCTAGCTAAGCATAGTGGCTATTTACTTGATTTTCTGAAGCTGATACAGGAGCATGGCCACCAGGTTTGCTTATGCATTCTTTATTTCACATTCCATATATTGTATTACATACATTTTTATCAGTCAGATAAATGGCTATGACTCAACAGAATTCCTGAAAGATGCTCAGATGATCAGATTTGATCAGATATCTGGAGCTGGTCAAGTCAAGAAGAATCAGTGTTTTACCAGGGCTAACCAGTGTCTGAAGAAATCTCTCTCTCTGTCTCTCTCTCTCTTTTTTTTTTTTTTTTTTTTTTTTTTTTTAAAGGCTAAATCTGCATGGGAATATGTACAGAAAATGTAATACCCAAATGTGAGGATGTCTTTATCTTTAACGCTGGGAAAAACAATAGGTGATAGTTTAGTCAATTTTTTGTTGTTAAGAGAGTGTAGCTTTGTGCTTTGAGTATGTACTGTATGCAATAGTAAAACTGAAGAAAGCAACCATGTTTTTTAACCTTTGCTTGTCTTTACTCAACAAGATTTTGATATAATGATCCGTAGCAGTTACATTGGAATTGACACTTCAGTGAAACCTGTTGAAGGAAAGGCATTTTTTTTTGTTGTTTTAAAGAGACACATAGCAAATTAATGTAAACATCAGGTATAGCAACTTTCACTATGGCTTTCTCTGACCCGTAGAGAGGACATTCTGCTCTCTGTAAAGTTGTTAATCTCTTTTTAATGTACATAGTTATCATATGCAATTGCACACTGCAAATTATTTTCTTCGTGCATGAAAGCAAACTTTATACCCTTGTTTTACCCTGCATAATTTTGATTTTTCTAACAACAACCAAACTGTAAAACAAAGGAGACCAAAGAATATATGACATATCACCTTGCATTTCTCCTCTCATTTCTCCTACTCTGTTGAATCATACATTCATTCTCTCCTTAGAGGTGGTAGCTGTAACAGCAGGCTCAGACTTGAGCAAAATAAATGCTACCCTGCTTAACACAAGCCCTTTGCATTAAAAATTGTGCAGTGGTGCAAGATTTTCCCCAGGGGATGTATTTTGGACCAGACAAAGTGGATCTATTCTACTCTTGCAACTCAACAGACAACTTTCCTTACTTCGAGAGAAGTGGTGAGAAAGTGCGGCTTCCTGTGAGGTACTGAGTGCCACCTATATGGTAAAGAGCATAATAATGTTCAGTGTTTGAAAGAGGTTTTCAGAGTGTTTTAATCTCCCAGAACCGAACACGAAGCTCTAGGAAAACACAGTCAAATTGGGCACCAGCCAATGCTTTGGCAGTAAACACATAGCATCTGTTGTTACAAGGAGATCTGTGAGTGAGATGGATACAAAGGTCTCAAAAAACGTAAAGCAAGAAATCTTTTTGAAAACATTTCAACCATTACTCTTTTAATAGTAATAGGGGAATGTTTCAAAGTGCTTCTTTCTTATACATGTGGTTTTTTTCAGTGTATTCCCTCTGTATGAATACCAACAGGTGAGAACAAATGAGGACATTGTATGTTAGAGGAGAAGTCTGTGTTGAGGGTCTGGACCACAGCATGCTGTACTTGCTGGTCTAGGGGAGATGATGATAAGCAGTGGGATAAGAATAGTTCCTCTATTTGCTTTCTATCTCCATCTCCTTGTCTCTCCATTCTGCATGGTTCCTCACTCTATCTGTTCACCTTTCCCCATCCTGGTATCCTTGTTAGCTCACATTGCCATAGCACTGTTTTGGATGGGAAAGGACAGAAGGTGTTTGATTGTGACTGTCATTTCAGTGTTTCAGTAATTCCAAGAGCACTGGTCATTTTAAAAGATAAACATTCCTATTAGAAGTAGAGTTAGAAGTGTTGCACGTTGGATTCTTGCTTTGTGTACTTTCAAATCATAAGGAATGTAGGCTGCTCTATAGCTAAATGTAATTCTGATTTGCTGTGTATGCAGTGTGAACATCTGCCGTGCTTTTTCCTCTTTGAAAAAAGATTCGCATGAACTGTTCAAAATGCTCCTCACTTGCTAACACTCTCAACCAGCTCTGTGATGGCTGGGATGAAGTCCCCACTCTGTTCTGATCCCATCCCCAAGACAACTGGCACCACGGGGGAGCACCAATGTCATATGGGACAGTGTATGCTGGGGGAGGTGCAGCAAGGACAAGCACGCGTTGCCCCTTTAGTCATGGTTTATGAGTAATTATGAGGTTTTTCTTATTCATTTATCAGATTTGTATATAAAAGTTATGTACATTACAGTAGAGGTACAAATTCATGGGATAAGCATACAGTATAATGTGGGCAGACAATTCTCTTTGAATATGCAGCGTACACATACACACCATATGTGCCTAAAGACAGACAGATGTACGTTGCTGTTAGACTGTCACTCCTTGGCTTTGTCTATTACTCTGTCACAAATAAAAGTGCTATTCACTCATGACAGAGCATCAATGCCTCTCTGTCATTTTCATCAATGAAATCAAAGTTGATTATATTTGTAGGGGGTGTTCAAAACAGAACACTTTATTTACACTGCAGATGGATTTTATGGCAGTCCTTGCCTGTTTGTCGATTTCCCATATTGATGTGATTTCGTCTGGATTTCAGAAATCCTTTGCACAGCATGCAACCCGAACAGCACCGTCGGGATCATACTTTGGCTAATCTTTTCCATTAAGATATCTCTACTCAGCGTTTTTTATTTTGTTGTGCACAGGGCCATGTAATGCAAAGTGATTTTCTAGTCTGTCAGTCCTTCTTCTGATATTTTATTCTTATGCTAATTTTCATATTGTTCTTTAAAAAAGAATGCAATAGAGATGGGATGATTTATGCATTAGCTGCCTCTCGTCATACATCGGCTAAGAGAAATCACAACATAATAGTCTAGCATATGTTTATTAGTATCAAACGGAGAGTAAAGTCTACATTTTAATAGCAGGTGGTGGGAGTAGAGTAGGGAGAGGAGAGACTGGGAAATTACCCAAGGCAGAAATTTATTTGGGACATGTTTACAGTGATTAAGCCTAAGTAAGGAGCATTGACAGTGTGTATGTTGTGAGGAGGGAAAAAGCAGGAGGAAAGATGATCTCTAGCTGTCTCTTTCTGTCCCAATCTTTCTGTGATTTGGAAAAAAAAAAAACAATAAAGAAGAGGAAGAGCTAGTACTTGTTACTCTTACCTGCTAATGTAAAGTTTTTTAGAGATTATGCACTTAATGGTGAATTTAGAAGAAAGCTATTGGTGTTAGATACGTGTAAATACAGAGGTTCTGAACAATGCTCTGTAGGAAACTCAAGTTCTTTTTGAAAGACCTTGCTCCCTCAAGATGTTGAACACTTTTAGCCATCTAAGCCATCTTAGAGCCAAGTCTCTAAGCCATCTAACTTGTTGCATTTATAACCTTACTATCCTTAAATAAGTCTAGCATATGTTTGCTGATGTGGTCAAAACAAAATAAAACAAAGCAAAATAAAACAAATAAAAACAAAATAAAACGAAATATGTTAAAAGTACTTGTTTTAGACTAGAGGTGTCTGTATTTATCTTAAAAAAAATTTGTGGTATTTGATAATAAACAGCAATACATGCAATGGAAAAATCTGTTTCTCTTAAGGGAAAACTTGACATTTTTCAATCTGACCACCTACTGCTTCAGGTATCACTGGTGGTTAGATGCAAAGCTGCCAAGAGAGGAATCCAAATATAGTAGGGGTTGAGAGGACAGAGATGGAAGAGACACTGACTTTAACTACTCATAGCTCCCTGAAAACCCCATTGTCTCAAAATCTGAATGCTGCTGTCCCCAGGATTTATTTTATCATAATCCTCAGATGAAGATTCAATGCACCAATACTGCTGAGAAGCCCCGAGAGAGCTTTCAAGCACTGAAACCCATATGTGAGATTTTAAACACCTCCAAGAGTGCTCCTCAGAAGTTTACAACAGTGAGAAAAGTTTTCTCTCCAAAGATTGCTTTTTGTTTTTACTTTTTTTATGTGAATGATACTGCACTGCAAGGAGTTTCCCAGTCTAAAAACACGGACTAGCCTTGTGGCTCCAAGTACAGTGAGTGTAAGAGCACTGAGATTGAGACTGTGAGACTACAAAACTGTTTTGAAACATTTCTAGAAACTGGGCACAGACATTTAAGACACATGTGAAATGTCAAAGTGACAGAGTGGGACTGTGCGAGGTCTACACTCTCTCAGATAAACAACTCCTACACACAACCGATGGAAACTATAAAGCATATGAAACTGTCCAGGAGAGTGCCAAGACACCTGAGATGTGCACAGAGGAAGGCTTCCTCACTGGCAAAATAAATACACGTCTCTCTTCCTGGAGTAGCTCTGACAGCCTATGTCAAAGGCAATCTATGGGGGAAATGCGTAACTTTGGGAAGGTCACTGAGTTAAACTGTCCACCACGCTGATTCAGCACAGTGGCATTTATCAGAGTGCACAGGGCTCTCCGACAGCAAACTAAGTCTTCCCGGGCACCAGGAGGAACCTGGCATTTTTGTGTTTCCTGCAGGCTCCTGGGTTTTGATGCCAGGAAGGGCATCTGCAGCAGTTGGCTAGCAACATTGGCAAACCCTGGGAAGTGCCAAGGAGAGTGATTTATTTGCTTCCATCCCATTTGTAGATCTGTGCCCAAATGTTTTTAGTAAAAAGTTCAGGGTAATGAAATGCTTAATAATGAAGGTTTTCTTAGAGCTTGTGTGAAAAAAAAAAAAAAAAAAAAGTGAAAATTACCTATCTAGACTGACATTGAAATAAAGAATACAAAACCACAATAAGTCCTATTTTCTTACCACCAAAGAATTCTTTTAAAAAGCCAAACTGCATGTGCTACAATTCAGATTTCTTTTTCCCTTAGAAGGTTATAGCAACAATATAAGAACTTTTCTACTTTCTTTCCTATAATTAATTTCACTTTTACTTTAAAGTAATAGCCAATACAATCATATAATAGAAAGTGTGGTTTAATTTGGAATACTTTGACTTCCTACTTGTAAGTAGCTTTGCATGAAAGCTCAATTTATGAGCTATGGTTGTTTCATAATTTATCACTGTAGAAGCTTCAGCTTTAGGTATTAGAAATAAATCTATGACAAAAAGTTGAAGGTAAGAGCTTTTATTAGATTAACAGGATGCAAGTAATATATACAAGTTTTCAGGATCTAATTATACTATCCCTCTTCTGATTCTCACCAGATGCTGGATTTGAGATGTTATCAGTAAAGAGAGGGGGAAATTCTGTAGACACTAGAAGGAAATTTGTAAGGTCTGAGGATCATGTACGGACATTGGAAAATCACTGCACACCATGGGGCTATTACAATAGCAAATATTTTCACAAGAGTATTTCCTGTTGTATGGATGGCAATCCTAGGATGTTAGACTGTGAGTATCTCATCATATCAGGACTCAGTTGTGCACCCAGATCAAGCCAATATTCCGGTGGAGTAATTCATGTCTCTGAATTATTCTTCAAGTCTCTGTCATGTCCTCCTCTCCTTCCTCCCAAGCCCTCTGCAAACATGCACTTTCTTGCATGAGGATGTTGATTTAATCTGTGACACCCCACAGGTAAATGGAGTTTTGGGGATATGTCTTAGATGGTCAAAAAGGCTGGCAATCTCTGTTGGAGAGAGCTCCATACTGTCCCACTAATGACTTTTCATATGCTGAAAGGATGCTTCTTGAACATGTGAAATATTTTTTTTCTTTCTTTTTTTCTTTTTTTTTTTTTTCGTGAGAGAAGAAGGGCACTGAGAACAAATGCAAATCCCAAAGAATTTATTAAGAATATATTTGAATTGGATAGACACACAAGCCCACCTACGTATGTTGCTCTCTGACCAGATGAATGCAAAACTTTGCTCCTTGAGAAGGAAGTGTACTTCTTTTTCTTACTGCCTTTCTTTCTTACTTACTTACTGTCTCAGAAAGTGTAAATAGACATTATGCAACTCTGGTGGTAAATCCAAGCAGCACTAATAACAGAGAGTGTGTGCTTCAGTACACCTATAAGTTACCTTTTATCACAGGATTGAACAATTCAGCAGCAGTTTTGTCGCTTAACCTCCAAAAAACTCATTAGACAGGAACAGACCTGATAACAGGATCTGGCCCATCAGTTAACTCTGTGGCTCTTTTAGAGACATGAATTTCATGAAACAATAATTCTGTTTCATTCATCCCACTATTTTTCCTACTGACACTTATTTTGTTAATATGCTTTAGGTAATAGGTAAAATTCCAGATGAAGTTAGCATTTATAATTTAAAAGGACATATTCTTCAAAGTGCCATGCATGGGATAATAGAAATGGAAGGAAATTACTTATATGAGAAGCAAAAGGACTTAAATTAGGCAAATTCATGTCAGGTGTTTAAACCAAATGTGTCATAACCAAAGTGAAGTATTAAGATGGAAAGGGAAGTATTGGTGAATTTTGGTGAGTTTTTTGGAAAGTTATGTCATTCAAGACAAAAAAATTATGATCCAATCTTCACAATTCTTCAGCACATGAGACTATGTTACAAGGTAAGATGAGTATCTATCAGTTTAGGATTACTGTAATAAGGAAAAATGCATCCTTAAGTGGTTCCAGATCCAAAGTATCATGTTGCTGGAGGGAAGTGAGGGTGGAGAAATGAAAGGTGATACCCTGGAAATAAAGACTTTCATGACGAGGCAATGGCTACCAGACACGTTTCCTCAGAGAAGAATTGCATCTGCTCTGCATGTGCTTCACAGGTGGTTTACACGTGTGCGGCAGAGCCAGTGCATTTGGGATACCTGAAACTACTGTGCATATACAGAAATAATTCTGTGGAGTCCGCATAGGTGTGTGGGATTTTCCAAGAAGCTTTGAACCTATGGAGTTTATGGTGCAGATCATTTATCAAATACAAATCCAATATTTAAGTCCACCTATGCAAAGTATACCAAATAGATCCAGGACTTCCCGGACTCTTTTGGCTTGTGTTCCCTTCAGGCGCACATATTTCCATTGGGAAGTGCAAAGCACAGAAAGCCTATATGAGAAGAAAAACAGACCTTTTATTAGCTCGTCACATCAGCTGAGTTTGGCCCACAAAAAATTTTTGTTCTCTCTTTTTCTGTCTCCCACTCTCACTGTCAGTATTAAGATGTCCTGACTTTTCGTGGTGTAAGTTAATAAGTCAATATTGTTAATCCCCTATTTGTATAATTGAAATAGCTTACACTTCTCTCTGCCTTGTTACTACAGCTTTGCAAAGCTTACCAAGACCTGACTGCATCAGTATTTACGTAGCTGTCACAGTTACAGGATGTATATTTAGCCATAGACTAACATACTGTGAAGGAAAGACCAGGCATTACTTAGCTAATTGATTCTGATTTAGTTTGGTCTTTTTGCGTGCCTAATGAATTCAGAGCACATAATTCTGACAAGAAGTCTGTCTTGCAGTTATTCCTCTCCCCTCACCATGCTGATCCTTCCTCATCCATAACTGGAGAGTGTCAGTGCATGGAGAGTCACAGGAAACACAGGAGTTGCACACGTGTGTAATTATCATGAGCATGACTCTGGGCATTAGGTTTTGTCTTTGTGATACATAGAATTTCATTTAGGCTAAAATTTGTCACAGGTGGCCATGGCTTGTCCTTTTTTCACTTTGTGGGCTCCTTGTTCGAGCCCCAGAGCTGTGATTAGCGGAAGGACTGAGCGCTTGCAGCAGCATCAGCCAAAGCCAGTAGTTCTGCATAATGAGAATGGTGTGTCCAAAGGAAAATTAAGTATCTCAAACCAGTTGCACAAATTTAAGACTTTGTGATTATCTGTGATTTATTTTATTTTAGGCATAGTCCCTTAATGCATCAGGAAAAAACTAAAGAAAAAAAATAACTCAAGGCTTCCCTTTCAACTAGGTCCAACTGTGCTCTCAGCTACTGTGTAGAGGCACCAATATGCCAATATGGTACCAAACACATTTACCCTGTAAAAGTATATGGAAAGGCAAGCAAGTCAGAGCAGGCCTTTTTTTTAAAGAAAGATTTAAGGAAGCAAAGCACTATGGGATACATATATATTCTAGCTGCAGGCTTCCTCGACAGGGCAGCATGACAATGTCATGTTTTGGCTTGTGGGTGCTCCTGGGCTAAACAATGTAGATGTAGCCTGCATGTAAAATAGGAAGTGTGACAGGAGCGTTGTGAAGATAAATTAATTAATATTTCCTATAATTTTTGTAATTAATAATAGCTGCACTCACATTGTTTAGCAATGAATTCTATAGAAAAGCTTGTGGGGGAATCAATAATTTAATATATAATACTGTATGCAGTAAATAAGCCCAAAGCCATATACTGAACAGAGATGATAAAACAAATCATTGCAATAGTGGTTCATTAAGTGAGCAGTGAACACTGAATGAGGCAGGAAAAAATAGTATGTAATTATGAAATTAAAGATTGTATCGTTGTGCATTTACACAAGGGTGCCATTACTGTTTCTGCAACAGCAGCCAGCTATTGTCCACCATGACCACATCTCAAAGGGTTATTTTCAGGTTGCTTGGAGGGCAAAACTGTACTCTGCAATGTACTTGGAAAATTACTTTTCATTGAATTAGAAATAATTGCAATGCGGAATAGATGTACTTGGACTCAACTCCTCCCACGTTCTCATTTTGTAATAGTGCCATCTATGGAATTCAAGAGCCATTCTCCATCAGTGGAAGAGAGATGAGGAGGGCAAAGTCTGAGCACCAGTAAACAGAAAATTTAGGAAACACAAAAAGACTTTGCTTGTCATCTCTCTGTGCAGTTTTGTTTTATAGTTGTGCCAAGCAAAACTTTGGTACCTTCATAGATCTGATCCCAGAACTTCTGTCTGTATTTTTACTATGTCTAAAACTGATGACAGATACTGCAACCTGTGCAGCATCTTTGGTTTCTTTCAGTCCCTTTCTGCTATCACCTATGACAATCAGGCCACATTCAAACTAGAGTTTCTTGTACAGCCTAAATGAACTGTAGGTAATTCTCTGAACCAAAAATTCAAGGTCCACTAATCAATTAAGCCAAAGGCTAGACTGA
This sequence comes from Nothoprocta perdicaria, assembly GCF_003342845.1. Lineage (NCBI taxonomy): Eukaryota > Metazoa > Chordata > Aves > Tinamiformes > Tinamidae > Nothoprocta > Nothoprocta perdicaria. The sequence goes on from NW_020455588.1 coordinate 4,328,519, forward strand.
GAAAGCTTGCTCCCTCTTCATTCTCAAGAATATCCTCACCCTTAAGAGTGGCAGTAGGAAGTAAAAAATATCTTTGACCTCCATCTTCTGTCAAGATGATTAAGCAATTTTTTAAATATATTTTTGTCATTTAGTAAGAGATTTTCCTCCTGAAAACAAGTCCAAAGTCTAGCTGGTGATACTTGATTGACCCATAAATCTGTTAAACTAAGTGCCACTTGGGATTATCAGGAGGTTAATTAGAAAAGCACATGAAGAGGGTTTTTCTTCTGTTCGTATTAAACATACTTTGCTTAAAGGGTTAAGTCTATTAGGTTCAAGATCACTTTTTAAGCCTGCTCTGGAAATAGATCTGAGTTTTCGCACTCTCGAGGTAGCTAATTTTTTATTCAGGACTGTAAACAAGTAAATGAGGTTATAAATAATAACTTATCGCCTGACTGATCCAGATTTTCATTTGTACCGTTTGGTATAGATGATTCCTGAATAATTTGATTTAAATGGTCACTAGTGATCAGAGCTTTCTGAGTCATGGTTTTATCTTAAATGACTGATAAAGATACTGAGTCAAAGGAAAATATATATATAGGATATATTTTATTGACTGGAGATTTTATTTATGTTTTGGGAAAATTACAATCAACTCTTTGCTTGTATGAATTAGGGAAGAGAATAATTTTTTCTCTCAATTTTTCTGGTGCTGTCAGCCAGTATTAATTGCTAAAAGTGAATTTTGTTCTTTCAAAACTGCAAGATGAAAATCTCGACTGAAGTCAGAGCAAAACCTCCAGATTTTTTTTGTTGTAATTGAGGGACAGTTTCTTCCAGATAAATGGCACAGATGTAAAACTGATGGAATATCAGAATGAGAGCATAGGTGCTCTTCTTCCTGTTACTTGTGAACGAAGAAGGACCTGCAGCTTTGCATCTGGAATCAGGCTTTATAGTTCTACTAGAGATGCAGTGGTTTAAACTGCCCCAAGTAAGTAATGTAGAAAATTAACTTTGTCCTTATGTTATGCCTTTAAGGCAATATTATCACAGAATATCACAGACTATTCAAGCTTGGAAGGGACCTCTAAAGATCATCTAGTCCAAAAGTAAGTATATAACATATTAAATTTATGTTAGCAATGTGTAGGCCTTCACATTTAGGTCTCTGTTATTTAGAGAAAAATAAAGTGTATAGTTATGTTTTATCTTTCTGCTGTGTTTTAAAGCTATTCATATCATCTATATCTTTGATTACTTATGGTGGGATTAGTCATCTAAATCATATTTTATCTGTTGTTTAACATAATGAAAAAATTAAGAATATTTCAGGAAGAGTGAATAAGACTATTACTTTTAATAGATGTCATGTGAAACAATGTAAAACAACTTTGAAACTTCCACCCTATATGAACTTCCTGGGCAGATGAACATCACTATTATATTGTAAAATGTTTGTGAGAAACTGTTGAAAAGAGCTGTGGAGCCATCAAAACAAATTAGTGGCTTTGGTGAATAGTTCTGCTTGCAAATATTTATTTGTGACTTTTTTTCACCACCACTATTCAACACATTCCTCCCGCTGATGGCCACTGCTTGTCTGGAAAGTAGAAATTGTTTGCTTATGATATGGGCTGCCTTCCTCCCAAACCTTCCTGCTGCCCAGTGAGTAAAGACTCACCCTGCTGGGTCTCCACTAGCCAAACTGACCCAAACCCACTGGATTATCTTGCTCCTGGCAGCCCCTTCACTCCTGCCTAGTGCCAAGGGGTAAGCAGGGCCTAGCCAGGCTGCTGCAAGGGGTTAAAACTGCAAAGGGTCAGGGAGGAAAAACTTGAATATACACTTTATAGCAAAGCTGAGCTGTTGCATTTAAAAATTTTCTGCTCATAATTAAAAATAACCATTATGCAAAATTATTTGTGTGCTCTTTTTTAAAAAAATGTTAGATTTGCTCATGCAAATGATACATTCTTTTTAGCACTGGTTGGTCCACAGTTATAGAAAAGAGGTTAATAATGATTATATTGAATTGCATTACAGAAAACAGTAACAATATTTAATGTAGGATCATGTTCCTCTACCAAATAATCTATAAGAAAATTCCGTTTTTGAGAGTCTTGTAGAAACAAGGAAGAAAACAGATTTCAAATCTCTCTCCACAGTGCACAACTTCAGGTGGAAAAAAAAAAATAAAAACAAGAAAAGACATGTTTATCAAAAATTATGATATATATACAGATATATGATATATATACTGAGTGTGTTTGTGAATGTGCAAGAGTAACAAAGCCAAAGGATAAGGAAATGCTAAGATTGGGCGGCTTAGGGCTTTTAGTCTTCATGCTAATGCTAATGATAGTCTTCCTGCCTCATTCTAACCTCCCAGACCAGATTACACTTTCTATAAATTACTGTGATTTTGTTTCATGGTGAAAAGTGGATACAGTGGGTCAGTGCTGTCCTGTAAGGGACTTGAGTGTTACACTTAGATAGGAAGATTTTCTTTCTCATCTATATGTAGGTTCAGCAAAATCTTTCCTTTGCTCTTCCCTTTCTCACGCATTTTCCATGAGAGGAGAAATCTAAGAATCTTTGGGTAATTCAAAACCTTTAAGAACATCTAAGAATTAAAAAGCATCCCATTCTTTTTGAAAAAAAAAAGATCTTGAATTAGTATAAGGATCTGGCTTGTCTGTTTAGTTAAATATATCTATATATTTATGTATGTGTGCATGTGCATACATTTGTACATACATACCCGTATGTTTATAAGTATATTTGCATATATGGTATACAAGTATATGCATATGTGTATGTTATTTGTAGACAGCAGTGCACTGCAGGAAAGGCATATATTACACACTACATATACCTGTTCCTATCCTAGGACTCTCCTTTTTAAGTACTTTTCTTTCACTGCATCATTTTGAACACAAATATGTTTTCACTGGAGAGCAGGCTAATCTCTGAACTCATTTCTTCTAAGTATTTTGCAAGTTTTAAACACCTGTTCTCAAAGACAGAATGGTCTATTGCAGCTAACCGATATCTAAATGTTTATTTTTATCACTGGCTTCTCTGTGGATGCCATTAAATCTGTATTTCAGTGCCTCATGGACTTCAAAGACTGTATTCTCACAAGATCTCTTTGACAAAAGTCATAACATTTTGAGGACAAATTTGAGGCATAGTTTAAGTAATTTGCTAAAAATCACGTAGGAGAAAATGTGTCAAACAAAGAGGTGCTGAACCCTTTCCACCAGGTAATTATTAAGTGTCTTGATCTCTCTACAGTCTATCTGATGAGTCATAGGTGGCCTGGATCCAGCAATCAACAGAATTACTCAGGTGCTTAAACATATGCACATGATTAAGTGCATTGTCAGAACAAAAGCTCAATGTACTTACCAATTTATGGACAGAAGAGTAGGGAGGACTGAGTTCAAGGAGAAATGAAAATCTTTGTGATAAAGCATATCTTGCAATAGGTGTGATATGATAAGTGGTCCTGAAGCACGAAAAGTAAAAGGAAATTACAGCTAAATTCACTACGGAAGAAGACCTACTGACTGAGATATTTTTTTTTGTTGATTCCAGTGAACTTTCTGCTGCAGTCTTAGATACACATATTACTCTTACAATCTGAGGGAACAATTAAATTTTATTGTGCAATTTGTATCCCCCACATAAGTGGTATAAATCTCAATCTTTTTTTCTCTTGGAAAGTAGAGTTAATTATATTTGTAGCAAAAAAAAAAAGAATTAATTTATCTTAATTGTTGGAAGCTAGTGTTAGAATCTGTAATGACTAGCATAGCTAAAATGGAAATAAAAATGATGCAGAGAAATGGAGTGCAGAAATAGAAGAGGCTGCATGGTCCACTCCAGCAATGCTGAGCAAGATTGCGGGAAGAAAGTCCCACAAAAATTGTTCCAGCTCTTCCATCTTCATTAACATATGGGCTTTTTTACTGATCTAGACATGATAAGTTATTACCAGGATCAGAGGAATTCAAGATACAAGTTTTGTAATGCTATTTTGTTTGAAAATCAGATTAAAGTACAAAGATGAAGTTCTTTTTGTTTTATTGCTGTAAAGTGCCACTGAAACCTATTGAATTCTTACTAAACATGATGGAAATGGGGGATCCCCAAAGGGAGCTAAGCATTATCTAAGAACAGGCTTTGGAAGTTGTCTTACAAACAACTTTGTAAATCTGAAAATCAAATATTCCCAATGTTTTCTTATCTAAAAGCAGTAAACTGTAAGAGAATATCACCGTGAATGTTCTGGTACTATAAAATCTATAGAAAAAAAAATCTATAGAAAAAAATATCAATATGTTATTTTAAAGGGTAAAAACATACTTAAACAAATTTCAACTTGTTTCTTTTCCTGGTTTTCTACCAACTACTGAGAACAAAGCCAGCAAAATCTCTCTGAATGTCAGTGTTTTTCTGTCTGTCAACTGAACATTGTTTAGCTAGATGCTCCTTCGAGTCAAACGTATTCCTTTTCTCCCTCTTGCTCTGAAAGCAGACACTTCCCGTTCAGGAAGGCTTGGCTTTCTCAAGAGTATTTTTTGCTCCTGAGCAAAAATGTATTTGTATTCTATATTTGCATACTGGTGTTGCCCCATGTGAACGAGTAGATAGGAATGAGCAGGAAAGCCTGAGGTTTCTCAGCCCATTCCTAAAACATAAAGAGGAGGAGCTTCTTGGTTTCTATCATCAAGACCACAGAAGTGCAAGGAGGTAAATATGAAATATTACTTGATAGAAAGGCTGTGGTTTAGTACGTACTAGTAGAAAAAAGTTTTTTAAACTCCTTATTGCTATAATACTCTTGTGTGTGTGTCTTACTAAGGAGAAATGGCCTGATTGTCACCTCCTGTAAACCAGGATGGTTCATATAGCCTGAAGTTGTATGGTGCAAATGTCATTCTGTGCCTTTTTCTCTCATAACAAGGCCAGTTTTAATGTTCTCAGTGAAAGAATTTTTTTAAGTTAATTACTCTGAAGAAAAGTTAATTATACCAAGAAACCCATTCAGGTACTTTCCCTTTAAAATAATGGATGATAATGATAGCAGGAAAAATAATTAACGACAATAATGTGTCAGGTGATATATAAATGACTCTGACTCATGAAAGTTATAATTCAATGGTAAGCAGAATTTGAAATAAGTGGATATGCTGATACAAAGACAGTTTGGTGCTGAGCTATCCAAAACAAACGTCTATAAATTCAGTAATATCTGATGATACTGAATTGAGGAATAGCTGGCAGAAAGTATTATCATATGCATTTTCATGACTAGCAATGAAAAAGAGGGCAAGATGATGGAGAGGTAAAAACATCTTACACTGAAACATAAGAAGTTTAAGGAACACTTTATTGGTATACATTATTGATTAATTAATCTCAAGACAATAAATGTGTATATCAGATTTCAGATGTGTTTTTATTTCTTTCTAGTGGAGCAAATCCTACTTCCTATATAAAATGGTATATACAATCAGGATATGCAATAAATTGAAATGAGGCCATATCAACTAATAAATATTTTTCTCATCTTGATTTTTTTAGCAAAATCAGATTAATGTTTTGAAGCTTAAGTAGTGTCTGATCACTACTATCACTTGTAATGTGTCACTGCTCCAAAGGAAATCTGTTACTCTACAGATTATGATAACTAAGGTTTTAGAGAGCTTTTGTCAGGATAAATTTAACCTAGAATTTAAGTTTAATAAAAAATGGAAATGCAGTATTAGCAAGAATGTTTAATATATATTTTTTTAAATGATCAAAAAAAAAATCTACACAAAAATTCTATTGGGGAATTTGCAACATGAAGATTCAGTATTTTGTAAGTATAGATATCAAATGAAGTATGAAACTGAGCTACTTACGGAAATTTCATCAGGGAGATCCTGATACAGAATTATGGCTGCCTGTGGGTTCTAGTTACTCTATCCTTATGTGCTTCATATTAATTTATCATTAAAAGAAACTTTGTATGCAGATGTCTTTATTAAAATATCCTAATGTAAAATTAGACTCCAAACTCAATGACATGTGCATAAGGAATATTTTCCATTAATTTTTTATGGCATTAAAGATTTAGCTGAGTGTAATGCAAAACTATTTCACTAATTTAAGAAAAATTATAGTGAAATTTCATTATGCTATTAATATTAACAGATATTGTTTTATTGGAATATGTGTAAAGGATTTTTTAAAAAATTCCTCTATATACAAGATGGCATGCTGGCTAAAAATATATGATTAGATCAAAACAAGGTATTGTATGTATTTTTCTGTAGGGGAAGGAAAATATGTTGATGTTTTAGAACATGGAAATGAATGTACAGAAAAACATTTAGTAAGATACTTTTCCAGATATATGACACTAGAAAAAAATGAAAACAGCAAGGAAGTATCCCAACTATGTTTTGTTTTATTTTTGTGATTTTTTTAACGTACTTTGTTTTATTTTGTTTTCTTTTTGTGATTTTTTTTTAAACTTACTTTGTTTTATTTTGTTTTGTTTATGCAGATGTAGGTTTCTGTTGATATAGTGTATGTAAATCATAGCCACTTAGTACACGTAGTACATAGTACACACAAATTTCTTTAACAACAGTCTTGAAACGTGTGCACTCAGCTACAGAGAATATATGTGCTTTCAGATAAAGAATTTGCTCTTCAGGGTATATGTTCACCAAGGAACACAAAAAGTGAACTTATAACACTGAAACAGTCACATCATTTATCTAACAGGATTGGACCTCAGCAAATAATATTCTGTCTTTGGCAAAGATTCATATTTTATGCACAATAGTATAGGTTGGGAAAAATTATCATGTGGAGATCGTGTACCAAAGAGGTGATCTTCATAAAGCATTTGTCTTCTGCCTGCCATCTTTCCTACTCAGATTTCATGATTCACAGTTTGGTGATAATCTTGCTGGGGCTGGTGATAAGCAAATGGTGTTGCTCTGGACTTTTGTATGTTGACTTTAAAGCATTGTGAAGCGGTCTTAAAGTAATATTCTTCAACTTTTTGGTTTCATAATTGCTATTTCTTAGTTGAAGCCTATGTTTTGTAAAGTAACTATGTAAAATAGTACATCTAGAAGAGAAGACCATGATTTTTAAACCAAATATCCTTAGCCATCTCAAAATCTTGTCACTCAGTTAAACGCATGATTCTAAACATTTGGCTCTGCAACACGGACTTAAATTGGCATAAATAAAATTAAACAGATGTTGCTTGTTGATTCTAAATTGTCATTGTGTGAAGCAAATAATATGTTAAAATATGAACTCTCACCCTTCAAGAAAACTAAGAATTCATATCTTCCCTCAGAATAAGCTGGTATAGACCATTATTTGCCTATCAGTCTATATGTTTGCCTAATGTACCTGGCAACTCAACTGCAATGGCCTGAATTAGTCATCAAGACATTGCAATCATATAGTTGAGTGTACAAATGGCTGATAGGACTTAACCAGTAATGGCAACATTCATTTGTGCCCCTTGCATTTTTGCACCTACAATTTTAATCAAATCTTATGTACAATTTTTGTATCCACAATTTCAACTAAATCTTAAATATTTGAAAAGTGTGAATTTATTAATAGAAGTTTTTAGTATACTTTAGTATAGTTTAATTTAGTATATCACTTAAATGTAATCTTGTATCACCTTTCAAAATTGCACAGACAACTGAAAATTCTCTATATTTAGACATACCTCAGTCCCAAATGCTGATGAATGTTCCTCATCCACTCTAGGCATGCTCCAAGCTGGTGTATCTCACTGTCTAATAAAGTCCCAGTAGGCTGGTGAAGGGCTGTTGTCATTTTATATGTCATGCCAATTTTTCTAAGCACTTAATGTTAAGGCTGTAACATATGATGAAGTGTTAATGGAGTCAGACTGAAAATATAGTAATAAATAAGGTATGCCTTCAGGCAGAAATAAAATTTCTGAAAAAAACAACATATTTATATATTTCAGATAGTTGCTTCTCTGCTTCTTAATGATTCTTCTACTACTTTTTTTTCTTTATCAGAAATCTGCATTTTTTTTGAATTAAGTATTTCAGAAAAAAAAATAATTTAGCTATAGGAAGTAAAGCTATGTTCTTAAACAAAACTGGTCTGAATAATCTTAAGTCCAAATGATTGCAAAACTTTCATCATAGTGGTTTTCCATAGGAGAAAGATTTTTCCACTTTTTTTTTTTCCAAATTTTCCCTCCTCTTTTTCTTGACTGTGGAATAACTGTTCTGGTTAAATCAAGACAGAAAGAATAGCCAACAGACTGGTAACCAGAGGTTGCTTAACATACCTCTTTGCACTTCTTAGGGGTGTCTTTCTGAAACTCCTTGGTAGCACCAGGTTGTTCACAAGATATGGACAAACAGTAGTAAACTTTTATTGCAGGTTATAGGCGGCCACCATCGTGTCAGGATCTGATATCAGTTATCTAGCAATATACCAGGTTGCAGGACTCCATATTGCTCTTTTAGTGGAGGAAGATGCTTTCCAAAAGTTGGCCTGCCAAGAATCTGCAGCACCGCTCAGAGCTGCTATGGGAGCTGTGAAGTGTCTGCCATCTGATCCATCTCCTGGCTTGCACCATACCAGGACTGTGGCATTCGGGAGACACAACATGTTCAGTTGCTCCAAGACTAGCACTGGGATATGTCTGCCTGCTGTTTTCTATGGAAAAACTCCATAGCTTTCATTTGAAATGTCCCTCCTGATTTTCAGAGCTGATTCATTCACTAGCAGTGATCACTCTAGTCCCTTCATTTTGGGAATCTCCTGGCTATATCTCGGTACAAGCTGTCACCATGGTCCAGCAACCTTACATAAACACCTAAAGCATCCATAACAAAACATGCTCTTGCTACAGTGTCTGCTAGGGTTACATCTAACTTCAGCGGAAATTCAACAAAATCCTTTGCTCCTGCCCAGAAACAGAACAGTTCAGTGTTCCTTGGCAAATCTGTGACCTATGGTCACCAATAGCAAGACCAGCTCATCATTGTTAAGATTTCAAACCGTTATCTGAAATCTCTTTGAGAACAACAGGGAGTTCTACCTAATCAGGCGACCTAAGAAATACTGGGCTTCCAGATGTTTTTAACCACACAAGATGACAGTTTTGGGTGAGGTTGCAGTATCCAGGATTTCTGATAGGAAGGATCAAAATCAAAGCCATCCCCATGAAGTAGTGAAATCTCCCATTAAAAGCACTTCAAACATGAACCCAAGTGCCACAATAATCTCCTTGCCCTCTTTTATCTCTTCCTCTCTGCCTGACAGCCCTCTCTGAAGGACTGTTTTGCCTCCCGTGCTTTTATCCTGCTCACTTGCCCACTTATGCACTGCTTTTGCCCTGCAGCTCCCCTTTTCTACTGTCTCCTTAGCCTGGAACTGCTTGTCTGCTGTGGAAGGCTCCAGGCTCCTGTGTGGAGGCCAAACCCTTATCCCTGCAGCCAGGAGCAATGTTCGCAGAGGTGGTATCTGTAGTCTGTAGACCAGAGGTGGGTATAGTGGAGCCAGGCCTCTGCTACAGAATTGTACTTATGTTCTGAAGTACCAAAGAAATTTACTGCTATTCACTATCAAACACATCAGTCACTTGGCTGTGATTCAGGCTGGTAAGAGTGCCCATATATCATCACAGCAGTCTGGGCACAGTCTGCTCCATGGGGAGATTACTAGCTCTGAGGAAAGATTTACAGACAAGCAAATCCATCTGGCTGGACCAGCTTGGCTTAGTTACTGTCCACAGGTGAAGATTTCTTTTGCATGTAGGTGACCCTCAGTTACTGGGGTGAGTTCATTTGAGGTGTAATCCTGCTATAGAATTTGGGAAGACAAGCTGCTTCTCTGGGGTCACCTGGAAGATTTCAGAGTTTACATAGAATGCATGCACATCTACAGATCTTCACCTAGTTTTGGTCAAAGATGGATTGTTGTGAGAATGATGAGAAACATAGAGGTAGATGACAAAGAGAGCTGCTTTAGGATGAGGAAGATGCGCAGTAAACAAAAGGGAAAACCACAATTCTTCTCTTGCCTTTCAAGTTGCAGGGGTTCACACCATGAATTCTCTACCAATGGGCCCATAAAATATGTCCAGTATTGCAGTCTGTTAATAAAGATAGGACATCCCACCAATAGAGGACTATGTATGATTAAATATATATGTAGGTATAAATATATAAAAATATATAGTCACACATATGGGAAAATGTGTGCATTATGTTGATATGTGTACACACGTACATACATATAAATGCAAACACACATTTCTTGCTTATAACTGATGTACTATTTCATTATCTTAAAGAATGTCATTCTTCTAGTCCTTTCAAAATCCACGTTTAAGATTTTTTTTTCCTCTCTGATAATATCCGTGCAGCTGTTGCTGGCATTGCACTGGAATTCATCATTCTCAAATGCCGTTTTTGTTTGAAGACTATAAACTCTAAAAGAAAGCACATAAAATCATTTTTGCTTTATTTCTGCCTCTGGAATAGTGAGTTATTTTTTAATTATTACTGGAAGTCAGCATGAAGGAAATGAGCTCTTCTTTTAAACCTGAACATATATAACATTTCTAAATTTCCTCATGAGCAAGTTCCACAGTTGTAACTATTTTTAGGATTCAGTTAATCTGTTGGCTTCCTGCTTTCTTCTCTCCTCAGTTCCAGAATTTCCTTAGCATTATTTACATGTGAAAGAACCCTATAGACCTTGCCTATTTTGGTGTACTTTGTACAAAAAAAAATTGTCAAGTGTTTATATTCTAGTTTGATAAAATGAGAAGGAATATGAAAGGAAAAGACTGACTCCACATCATAGATTACATTCTTTTACAACATGTTGATGGTCTGGAGCAGAATCTCGCCCCAAGACCTGGAGGACACTGTCTCAAATTTTTTAGTGGACTAGGCAGAAGTCATTACACCACAATCTGGAATGAGGCCACTCTGAAGAGTGCCAGAGTGGAGATGACAAAAATGTGTGAGTATGTCAAAATGTCTGAAACCAATGCGACTTTGAGGCCTGATCCAAAGATTATATGCAAAACTGTCAAACTGGGGGATGTTATCATGTGTTGGTGAATGTCTCTGATGAATGTCTTAACTTTAAGCTACCTACATCTTCTCCACTCTGAGGTATTGATTTCCAGGATGTTTCTTCTTCTCCACAAATTTTGCTTGACCTTGTGCCCATGGTGAAACACCAGTCTGAATGAGTGTGTTTGTCATCCTGACAAATGCTTTTTGGAGGCTTTATTGTAGTGCATATGCTACTGTTTCTGCTATAATCATACAATCTTTAATTTAGATTAGATGGACTTACTGGGAGTACTGCATGTGCCCATATGTTTGTCCACCACAGAAGCTGGGTGTCATTCCTAACGCATTTTTAAATTTTCAGTATTAAAGCAAGTTTAGAGAAGTATTGCCTCAAAATACATTCCTACCATCTCTCTTTGTGTTATATCTTTCTAATACTGGTAGTGTTAATATTAGTAAAAATCACGAAAATTTCATACAAGGCAAAATAAAACAAACAAACAAGCAAACAAAAATAGTACCTCCTTAGGTTAGCTGACATTGGCTTTTGTTCTTGTGGAAAACCTAACGCAACTTTCTGAAGCTGAATTTATATGAGGTACCATCCAAATATGTTTTAAATTTTGTTGAACTCAACCTCCCTTCATTAATCTTTGCACCTTTATTTCCCTGAGAGTGGCTATAAATCATTGTATTGTATTGCTGCTATTCAAGAAAGATGCTTTACTTTAAGGAATATAATTCATCATAGAGTGGTTGTTCATGCATAACTGTCTCTCCTCGACCAAAGTAATTCAATCCAGTAAACAAAAAGAGAAAATCAAGTTAAAAACAATACTAGATTAATTACACTGATTTCAAAAGAAAGACTATCATATGCCACCTTTAAGTCAAATTCTGGAAGTGTTACTTCCTAACACAGAGATTCCCCCTTAGCATAGGAAACCCATTCTTTAATTTATTTTGGCAAATTCATGTATTGATCATCATCTTCATTCTTCAAAGAAAAAAATGTCCCAAAACTCAGCTATGGAGCCAGGCTACTTTCTGATACCAAAAAAAAAAAAAAAAAAAAAAAGCTGCATCAGCTGGAAATCTGTAATTTTTCTTTCCAAAAAATTCTTTCGCTTGATCATTCTAGGGAAAAAATCACGCTGAGTTGCATTATGGACTATGAACTATACCTGAGCGGAAAAGAGTACTTCAAGAGTACTGTAAAATTTTTTCCTTTGATAATGGTTTTACAAACATGCAAGACCTCTGTAGTGCATGGAGCCTGTGAAGGGTACCTTAGAATGGGCCTGCAATGACTGATAGACAGGCTGATTGTGTAAAATCTTGCTTCTCCCTACAGCTCATCTTTATCAAGGAAACAGAAGTAAATGTCATTACAGATTCTAGTTTTTTAGCGAGGTGTTTTCTGGACAATTTTTGTCTAGGTCACTTAAGCATAGTCAAGCCCTCTGATATGATCAAAGATTTAGATGTGGCTACTCAAGGCGCAAATCACAGATACACTGTATATCTTAAAAGTCAGTGGGGACTGCCGTTTTTAATCCTTTCTTTTGAGGACAAATATGTCCTTGGAGTTTCTGCCACTGATTCAATGATGCTTTCTAATTGACAATTTAAGATTTGCATATGCTGTGCCTCTGTCCCTAATCCCCAAGCCCTATTTATGTCTCCAGTAAGTTATAAGCAGGCCAAGGACGTAAAGGTCTTACAGATTCAACAGCCTGTGGGATTTTTTTGATATACACTAGTCTGTGCACATACAACCTGCTCAAGAATTTCGTTCACAATGACACTAAGAAATGCCTTTGTTTGCTGGTAGGTGAAGCAATATTCTTCCTTTTGTGGAAGAAAAATGATAGCCTGTGTATCAGTCAAATGTGATCATAGCTCACTGGCAGTGTAGTGCTGAAGCATGTGTTATGATTTCACAGATTCACAGATTCACAGAATATTTAAGGTTGGAAGGGACCTCTACAGATCATCTAGTCCAACCTTCCTGCTCAAGCAGGCTCACCTACAGCATGTGGCACAGGGTGGCATCCAGGGTGGCATTTCAGAGTTTTCTAGTGACTTCATAAACTTTGATCTAAAAAACAGGAGCACAAAGGACCTAATTTTGAAAACTTTTTGAATACTTTTTTCCTGAAGAAATGTGTTGGTGCAGATAACTCAAGCTTGCTTGTTTTTTAGTACACCTTTGTCTAATAGTACATGTTCCACAGAGCTAAACTATTTGTGCAATAAGATATTATAAAAGCTGTATAAAACCATGGTGAACTAGTAGTTGATAGGGAGGTAGCTCAAACCAGGAAGAGAATTTACCCCCATTACAAAAGCTGTGTAGTATAAAATAAAACATCAAAAAGCACAATATTTTGGAGGCTTGTTACTCACGTCCCTATTGTACAAATATTACAAAAGCTGTGGGATAATATTAAATTAAAACAGTCCCCTAATTTACCACTGCAAAAGTGGTAAAGTTTTTTTAAAAACACATTTGGATTAAAGTACACCCTAATGTGTTCAGCCTTTGAATGAGGCATAGGAACACATCACAAGGGTGCTATGCTTGTCTCTATCACTATTTTCAGCCATTACAGGTTCAAAAGTCTCCTTTTGTTAAGGATATTTATATATAAAGGAGATATTCCTTCTGGAACATGAGATAAACATTATACTCATTATACTTCATATGGCCAGAAGGCACTACCCGCTCCCTTGTCTCTACCCACTCAATCATCACTATTCATGGTCTATTTAGGACTGTTTTGCAAACATAAGTCACTGCCATATATAGATCTTAAGCTGTGAATGACCACACAGCTGGCAGCAAACTTGAAGCATTTCCTCAGTCTTTGCTGTGTCCTGTGTTTGAGAAGAGGGCTCATTTCCTCTAAGTTTAGCTATTATAAAGTAGGTGGCTGGTATGAGCTAGTACTCCAGGCTCCACTTTTGCTTGATGTACATCAAGCACATGCTTTAGCATGTAAAAAATGTGTAATGAGTCACAGAATCACAGAATGGTTAAGGTTGGAAGGGACCTGTAGAGATCATCAAGTCCAACCCATCTCCTCAAGTAGGGACACCCTTCAGCTTGTGGCAGAGGATGTGGCACAGGGTGGCCTCCAGGCGGGTTTTGAAGACATCCAGAGAAGGAGACTCCGCAACCTTCCTGGGCAGCCTGTTCCAGGGCTCTGTTACACTCACAGCTAGCAGGTTATAAAAAGTGGCCTTGCTTGCTAGCTTTGTCTAGAAACCCACCTTCGAGATGATCTACATTAGGTCATGCAAATCTTACCTGAGCTTTCTGTAGCTGATGTGTCATAAAACTTCATGGAGTGAACCAACCCCAAGACAAAGAGAACATTCCATTATACTACTATGCCTTTGCTTGCTGCTTAGCAGGGCTAAGTTTTTCATTACTGCAGCTGAAGCCTGACTCCTAAATGTCATCTTGAATTCTCTAACAGTGGAGAATATGTTTATTAAACTGAAAAGTAATCATTCTAGCAGAAAATATTATTTACCACTCATTTTCTATGTCTATATAACAAAACTTGCCAGGACTTTGGAGTGTGTAAGGAATGCATACTTAAAGCTGTGCATTTGGGTTTATCTACACAAGGTCTGTTAGTGTCAATGGGAGTCATGCTGCTAAATCCCCACACACTTTTGATGCAGTGTACAATTCTGTGTTCTCTCTTGTAGGCTAAGGATCTTTGGTGTTGTAATTTAAAAACAGAAGGATCTATACACCACTGCTTAGTCCCCAAAACATGCATGTGGCATGATCTGAGGGTAAATAGACTTCAGGTATTATATGAGCGAGGAGAGCAAGGAATAGACCTGTTTCTCTTTTTTTTGAAAGCAAAAGAGCTAGTTAAATACATTTTGCTTTGTCACCATGTCTTTATGCTCTTAGTGTAAACTCCACAGAAATATTACTTGACAAACATATTGTACATCCTTGAGAATGAGCAAAGATTATTATTACAGCTCTCCGTAAAGGAAAGAAAAAAGACAATAACAAAAACTTACTGAAAACTTCATAGGAAATCAGTATCAGAGAAAGGATTAGGAAATAGTACTTCCCAACAGATACCTTCTGCTCATTCCCTCAAGCCAGGCTGTTACTCATTTATAATTTAAAAGATATGGTCCAACCTTATGGGAGAGTTAATGGTGAGTTTGGTATTTCTGTTTAGCAGCTGCAGCTTTTTCCCTCTGGGAAACCGTGCAGATGATCATAGTGCTGGGATCATTCATCTGGGAATGAAATAATAAGGAGAAGCAGAAGCAGACGTTGACTGCTCTTAAGACAAACCACAAGATGTGTTGACCCAAGAGATAATCACTGACTGTTGTGAATATGTTACATTTCTTATATTAGCAATTTAAATTTAAAAATTAGTTCTTAATGAGAGCCTCTGGAAAAAAAGCCTGGCTGATGTATACTTATAATATACAGGCTTGCATGTAGTATTTAACTGTAAATGTTTCTGTTAAGCCCCGTTACCATTTCTTTCTTCTTGTCCTTCACTTGACCTTAGAATCCCATTATGGAAAATAAATGTCCATCAAAATAGTTTGAATACACTTATAAATTTAGCTGAAACTTAAACATATCTCTCCCGCTTCATTTTAGAAGGGTAAATCATAAAAGCTATGCTTAAACTGTGATTTAGTTGAAGAATGTAAATCCAAAAACCTGAACCAGAAAAGAGCTGAAAATGAAATTTCATTAAAATCCCATATACATATTGCAACATAGTAACTGTTTTGAAGAGTAAAAAATCTTTTAGTGGCTTTCTTGAGCTTCATATAAATCAAATCAGAAGTTAGAGAAAAGGATTCAGAATATAGATATATATGAATATTTGAGTGCATATATCTGTATATTTGTATGAGTAGATAAATGCAAGGCTGATCTTGAAGCACATATGATTGCGGTTAGTAAATGTCTTCATGCATGGAATAGTGATGTACAGTGTCATGGGTCTTTGGATTGCACTTGTCTGTTTATTTATCCATGGTGATTTTATGTCACGACAGAAATATCCATTTCCTAATGACTGTGGTCTCTTTGGATAACTCAGAGAGGAATGAGAACACATGTGGTGCTGAAGTAGTCAGTCTGTGGAACTGAAAAACAAAGGGTAAAATAATCTGAAACAACAGCAAATACAACTCATTCATTTAAGAATAAAAAAAAAAAGACATTTCTGCAAACTTCTGTTTGCATAGATATGTAAGCATAATGATACAATATAAGGAAAATACTAAGTGATTAAGTGATTTCAAGTGATTTCCACTTGAAAGTGGAAGAAAAGGGACGTTCTACTGAAAACTTAGCATGAACTTTAATGTTACATTTAGAGGTGATGACAAGTTTAGAATAGGCTTTTCTCCAGAAACAT
Organism: Nothoprocta perdicaria; assembly: GCF_003342845.1. NCBI lineage: Eukaryota > Metazoa > Chordata > Aves > Tinamiformes > Tinamidae > Nothoprocta > Nothoprocta perdicaria. The sequence goes on from NW_020455588.1 coordinate 4,345,056, forward strand.
CCTGACACTCTCCAGCCCTGTGGTGATGTCTCTCACTACTTCTAGATCTAAGAGTCTCTCAGGTGAGGTCAGACGGTGCAAGAAGACTAGGAAGTACAACCTGGGCAAATGAGATTTGTCTTACCTATTTTAAGATCTTTGTTTTCTATATTCTCTTAAAACTAATTTTCTATATTCCCTTTAAAAGCCTTCAGCAAGGCTTTTTACACTGTCCCTCACCGCATCCTCCTGGGCAAGCTCCTGAGGTGTGGGATAGATGAATGAACAGTGAGGTGGATTGAGAACTGGCTGGATGGCAGAGCTCAGAGGGTGGTTGGTGATCAGTGTCGCTGAGTCCAGTTGGAGGCCTGTAGCTAGCAGTGTCCCCCATGGGTCAACCCTGAGGTCCAGTCCTGTTCAATTCATCAACAACCTGGATGAAGGGCTGGAGTGCCCCCTCAGCAAGTTTGCTGATGTTATGAAACTGGGAGGACTAGCCAGATACCCCAGTGGGCTGCACTGTCATCCAGAGGAACCTGGACAGACTGGACAACTGGGCAGGGAGAAACATCATGAAGTTCAACAAGGGCAAGAGCAGGGTCCTGCATCTGGGGAGGAATAACCACAGACAACAGTACAGGCTGGGGCCTGACCTTCTGGAGAGCAGCTCTGCAGAGAAGGACTTGGGTGTCATGGTAGACGGCAAGTTGACTATGAGGCAGCAGTGTGCCCTCATGGCCAAGAAACTCAATGGGATTATGGAGTGCATTAAGAAGAGCGTCTCCATTAGGTTGAGAGAGGTGATCATCCCTCTCTACTCAGCCCTGGTGAGGTCACATCTGGAGCACTGTGTGCAGTTCTGGACTCCTCAGTACAAGAGGGATGTGGCACTGCTGGAACATGGCTAGGAGGATGATCAGAGGCCTGGATATCTGGAGAAGCCTGGAGAAGAGAAGGCTGAGGGGGGACCTGATCAGTGTGCATAAATACCTCAAAGGAGGCAGTGAGGAGGAGGGGGCCAGCCTCTTTTCAGTGGTGGCCACTGATAGAGCTAGAGGAAACAGCTACAGACTGAAGCACCAAAAGTTCCACAGGAACTTAGGGAAAAAAATTCTTGGCAGTGAGGGTGCCAGAACCATGGAACAGGTTGCCAAGAGAGGTTGTGGAATCTCCTTCTCTGGAGATCTTCAAAACTCACTTGGAGGCAGCCCTGTGCCACATGCTGTAGGCGACCCTACATGTGCAGAGGGGTTGGACTAGATGATCCCTAGAAGTCCCTTCCAACCTTAAAGACTCCATGATTCTATGACAGAGGAAGATTATTTTGCTATCAGGTAGCTGATATTGGCAAGTATTTCTGTACCTGGACATGGATATGGCACATTCTAACTGTGGAAAGTTTGGAAAATTGGAAGTAAAACTTCTGATGCTTCTCTTCCTCTCTCATCTGAGATGTTACATCATCAGGACTAAAATCAAGTATAAGTAGTAAGAAGCTATATTCCATCTTGAATCTTGCTGCATAGTAATTTTTAAAATTCTGAGTAGATAAAAGTTTTAGCTGTGTCAACAGCAGTAGTCTTACAACTGTGCATGAGTCAGACTCTACATTTCCTTACATTTTACAGGGACACTCACAGCATCATTACCATTGCTGTGCTGAGTGTCTCTGGTCACAGTTAATTCTCTGATTCCCTCCCATGATAGGCCATTCTATTTTCCCATTACTTACACTTTTTCTGATTAATCTGGGGTTGAACAGAATGCATTTTCCATTTCCAGTGACTCGTTTCCATAGGAGAATTGCTTTGCAGTTACCAGGTACAGACGCAAAGCAGTACTGCCAATGTAGTGCAATTTATGAAGATATCTCCCTTGCAGCAGAATCGTTATTTCTTCACAGTGATTTACCACTCAAATATTTTCACTGATGTTCCAAATATTTTATGAAAAACTTGAACAAATAATTTCAAGGGCAGAATGAAGATTTAATGGGGTCTTCTCTCGACTATGGCAAGCACTGCCTGAGAACATTTTATGCCTGTATCAGCTTAATTATTTTTAGGATTACTTTGTGGAGATATCTTCAAATGTAACAATAGGATCAAGCTCTACAATCCTAGCTGCTATGTGGGTATCTGTGGTTCATGATGCCTAAAGTCTATGTAGATAGCTGCAAAAGCAAATAATGATATGTCTCTCATGGAAATATTATGAAAGAAGCTACAGAATCTGAGAGGATACCTATAGACAAGGCTACTTCTGCAAGATCTTCAGCTGACCAGGTGTTCAGCCTGATGGCCTAACTGCAGTACTGCAGTATAACCTCAATACTTGCATACCTTCAGCTATGGTCTGTTATTTTGAGAAATGGTCTTCCACATCAAAAAAGAAAAAAAAAAAAAAGAGAAAAAAGCTCTTCATATTGACATATTGGAAGTCTATATGGGATATGGGACTGGGTAGGCGACAGTACTTTTCCCCACCTATGTTTCATTTTGATAATTTCAGGATTTTGGAAACTGGTAACTTGTAAGAGTAGACAAGTCAGTGCAGGTTAAGGAGGAAGATGTGTTTTCACAGTGTTGTTAGTTGAGAGTGAATAGGAAAAACTATCGAAAGTCAGCAAAAATTCCATTCAAAATACATTCCTACAAGATTACAGCTATCATGTCAAAGAAAAGACAGATGTGGTGTGATGTGACTTCTAGGCTTTTTCAAAATTTTAGAGTTCTGAAGTTCTGCATGTTGACTGTTCATATGACCTTCATGTTGCCAAAGCAAGACAAAAATGACTTAGAAAAACTTTTGAAAGATAAATCAATCACTGAATCCTGCAAGTGTGTTTTTTGGTGACACAAGCATACACAAATAAACAAAAATTAGTATCTACATTTATATATAATAAATATTAAATAATTTACTTATTATGGGCTGCTTGTTTTTAAAGTATATTCTTTTTTTTTTGAGGGGCAAGCAAAATATCTCTGAACTAAAATTGATTTTTGACTTCCCTACCCAGTTATGGAGAAATTAGGTATATTGTGCTCAACTAGATTCCTTCTACTCAGATGAGAAATAAAATTCCCAAGAGTTCTTGACCAGAATGTTTTTAAATGTTTATCTTGGACTGGGATGAATTACCATCCATGGCTATCCATCTTTTTCCACTGACGCCAAAAACAGGGCAGTGAACTACATTAGATCACACATCCAACTTACAGATGCAGTTAGGAGTGATGAAGGACAGACTTACTAGGACCTTGTGTATATTGGGTGTCATTTCAGTGGCATGAAAGGAATTTGTGTAAAGCTGTAGCCCTGGACAGGCCCTCAAAATGACTTATGTTGGACCTGATTGATAGATATGTAGATCCAATATTAGCCCTCTGTGTTGTTCTGAATTTCTTGTGGCAGTGATCAAATATCTTTAATTCCTTCATGCTTCTCACACCAGAGTTTTCATAACTTTCATTTTCTTGCATCTCTGCAATTTCTCATTGAGGAAGCAATTCAGTATTTTGATACTTTGCCAGATTATAAGAGAGACAGAAAAGACTAAACCCACACAATAACCAGGATTTAACAAAACTCTGTAATCTTCAGAGACAGAATATGTACTTACTCGCTTGAATGGGAAACACCAAAAGGAATTTCAAGAAGCTATGTATGCCACTGCCCTTGCTGTTCACAGTCTGCTTGACATAAAATAAAGACAAAAGTGGAAAATCTCATCTTCTCCAGAATTACATCAGTACAGTAATGAAAGGCTTTAACAGAATTAAGACAGGAGTGTCATGAAAATCGTAATTTACATGACTCTTGAACTTTTTATTTTTGTAAAATCCTTTAGAATATGCTCAGATTCCTGCACAGTGTCACTGATGTCTCATAAATGTGCAGTGAAAGGTGATGCATACCTCATGCATTTCATCTGGATAAAATTAAGTTTATGATCTTATTTCATAAATAGCTTTGAGTTGAAAAAGATATATAAGCTGGGGCCATATACATGGGAACATTCAACTTCTAGCAAAACATGGTCTTGAAGAAACTATAAAAAGAAAATGTACAGCCTAAATTAAGCATGAAGAAACAGAGTGGTCTTGCCGTGCTTTTTTCATACAACTCTTCTCCGTTAGCAACATCTGCTGTGGTGCATCCTCTGAGACACGTGTCACGATGTCCCCTCTGCTGCAACCCTTGCTTCCCAATCCCAACAGTTCCACAGAGCTATTGCAGCTGCTGAAGCTGCCTAAGTCTCTTATTTGTTCATTTTGAGTATTTGCTCTAAATTGTAGGCTTGAACAAGATTGCACACATATCAAGTTTCTAACTCAGAACATACTGATTATTATCAGTATTAATATTAGTATCAGCATTAATTAACACTGCCAAAACAGAGGACTCTGTTGCATGAACAGTGAACAAAGAGAATTGTGAGGCTGCTGCTAGGCAAAGAGCTTACCATCCGTAGGTATCTATCTGAGAATTCACAACCAGATGTCCAAGAGCACAGACTAAAATGGGATATTCCAAACTGGGATTAATATGAGAACTTCTGATTCCTCATTTGCTATTTTATCATTTTGAAAAAGATGTTTCTGAAGCACTTTTTTTTTCTCATATTAGTGAACTGAACTACAATATCTCTTTTAAAAAAACTAATGTTGGATCTATATGTTGTTAACTATTTGCCATTCACCATGAAATTTGTTATTCAGTCAGCCAAAATATAATCTAAGTGAAAATATTGACTTGATTCTTCCACTCACCCAAGGAAACATACAGAAACATACATTTAACATGTCTGTGAGGAAAAAAAATACATTTAAAGCATATTGACTCTATATTTGTGAGTTCTTGCTCTCAGTCTGTTGCTTAATTTCAGGCAAATTTGTCAGAGAAAATAGTCTCAGAAATAATGGGATCCTATAGATGTGAAAATAAGAATCTAAGTGATAAAGAGATTCAAATTAGGGCCTCTGCTGATGACTACATACATCTTGAACTCAGTTATATTATTCAAAACTAGGGAACCTGCAGGGGAGAAAGACCCCAGAGCCCCAGACATGAAAAGAGTTTTGATCAGAGCTTTCACTTTTTAGCCATGGGGTTAATGCAACCATAAGACATTAAGATGAAGGAAAATGCTTTTCATAACTTCTGTTAGCCATATAGCTCCTTGGTGGTTTTTCCATTTAATTTTTCATTTTATGCCTTGGATCATTTTTATTTTAAATGAATGCTGGTAAACTTTCACCTTTCTTGCTGATTATTATGGCTTGGCCCATAATCTAAAATGACTAGCTTAAAATGCTTCAAGTTAATATAAGCGTAAAGCTTTGCAGTGGGAAATGCCCAATGTAATGAACATGTGGTGGTAAATGGTCTGATAATCTGAATACAGCTGAGAACAATTTTTGCGTCACGCTGCACTGCCTTATGCTCAATTAGGAATAGGTAGACCTTAGGTATCCTATAGTCATGAAGAAAAGGCAGCCAGCAATTCAGGTTCATTTCAGAAACCTTTTACTAGACACTTAGTTGGATAAAACTCTTAATTTATTATGAAAAAAATATCATATTGAGGTTGGTGACATTAGAACTTTTAGTTGTAATTGATCATAGAAAAAAAATCTCTTAATTTCAAAGAAATATTGAATCAAGTTTGAATGGAACATAAGATTTAATATTTTGCCTCACAAAAGTGACACAATTTAGATATTTTAAGGTCAATAGTGGTAGAATTAATTCCAAAGCTTTTCAGCATAACCAGCTTTATGAAGATGCAAAAAAAAACTTTTTTTTTTTTTTTTTGGTTGAGGAGAACAATATATTTCTGAAAATATTAACTGACCTTCATCATCTGGTGAGATAAGATAGTCTTCCTGTAATGGCAAGAAATTCTTAAAAGGCTGCCATATTTAGATAACGAATAAGGTATTAATGTCTTTTATTACAGTTCTTCCTATTTTGGGATCTACTTTTCTTGACTCTTGGAAGATACTATTTGCACAGAGAGTACTTCTGTTAGGAATTCCCAAGGGATTTTCACTCTTTCAGTTCTTTCTTTTCAAGAAATATTTATGGAAACTGGTGATACTGCAACTCCCTCACAATAGTTTAGAAGTATTAAAGCACACACAAAATAAAAAGTACATTGCACTTCATCCTACATTCCTTCTTACTGCAGCACACCTCATATATCCATTGTCCTGGAGTATTTGCAATGTCAATTCTGCATCTTTTTGCTATTCTAACTTCATGTATGTAGATTGGTAAAGAACAGAAGCAAGCTGAAAATTAAGTAAAATGTGGTCTTTATGAGCTTCATATTAACAGACCTCGCACACAATTTGTTATGATATAAACTAGTATTTCCTAGAATTATTCCAAAAAGTAAGAAATACAAATTCCTTGTCTTTTCCTATTTCATTTGATAGAGCTCTGTACCTCTCTGAAGCTACTTTCATGCACTCAGAAGGAAAAAAATCACTTTCAGGATGTACTAAGTATGCAGTGATCTCATTTGAAACATTACCTGGTTTGCATGATCTCTGCCAACCCTCACTGTCATTGCTCTTTGATATTTCCTGGCAGCTCTTTGGAACTATTTTAAGGCAGGTCACTCGTTGTCACAAGCCTAATTGGTGAGCTGTACTAAAGTGCACCATTTTCAGCAGATTTTTCAGTCTGGTTTTTTAATGCAAGTATAATGGGCAAACAGTTCACTGCATCTCTAGCTGCTGGCATATGGCATCCAGGAGGACAAGTCAGCCCATCAGATTAACCATGTAATAGACCCAGAAGCAGCTTTAAAACTGTAAAACAAAATTGCTTATGGAGTCTGCCAAAGTACCAGATGCTGCTGTTGGAAGAAACATTTTCCAGTGCTTAGCATCTGGGCTCTGAAATTGCCAGCAAAAGCTGGAAAAAACTGCTAGCCACTATCTACCATTCTTGTTTAGATATGCCCCTCTCAGAGTGAGATTGATTTTGTTTTCAATATTAGTATTGCCACTGAAGCTGCTATTCTTTCAGAATATTGGAAAATATTTCCTTTTGAAAAAAAATCAAGTATCAAGAGTCTTGAAATATGCAAATGAAAAGAATTTTCAGTTTAAAAATATTTTAGCACACCTTAACATTAACAGAATAAAAATATTTGTGGTTTATCTTCATGTTAAAGCAGATTTTACTTTGAAAATCTTCATCAGACCAACAGTTCATTCAGTCTAGTATTTCATCTCTGTCAGTGACCAGAAATGTGACCAAAAATATGCAGAAATCAAGTCATTTAAAATGAAACACGTAGATATTTGATATAGTTTTGGAGAAACTTTATCTTTGACAAAGTTAACTAGTTTAAAGTAATGCCCAAAGGTTTGCACTGCATGGTCAAATTATATGCTATCAACTGTACCTGTTATTATGGGAATTTCATGTCATATCAATATATACATAATGTCACAAGCATAGAAGTTTTATACTCTTTGTAGATTTCTATGATGTGTTTTAAAAATATATATAAATAGAGCAGCATTTTTCTATCCATAAAATTTCCTAATTTTATCTCAAAACACTTAAATACTGGGCATTAATTGTATCTTGTGGTGAAATATTCTGTAAGTTTATGACATGCAAAGTCAAAACCAGAATATATTTGATTACTATAAATGAGTCAGTGGTTAAGTTTTAGCCATGGCAAAGACTCTCTCTTTGCCTTTATCATTTAAACTACAGAAGCAAACAAAAATCTCATGTACACTGGAACAAATTCTCATATATAAGTTTAGCTCATGGAAAAAAAAATAAGGGTGCTCCTCTTTCCCACTATTAAAGGTGCTCTTTATGGAATCCTGGGATGGTTAATAGCAATATATGAAAAAGAAAATGTCTGAAATAAATCTACTGTATTTGTAAAACTTATCTGAACAATCTGATTTATATTCTCCCTTATACCATTTTGAATTCAGACTGTCTTCCTTGCCTTCAGCTGAATGAAGAGTAGAAGCTAACCTATTTATTAGCTTTGTGTTATGCCTTTAAAAATATGATGCATTAAGAAATGTCATGATTAATTGGCATCATGCAAACCAGCAGACTTATGCATCAAAATTCTGGCCCATTACTGTAGCATTGTAAGGTGTTATGGCAGATGCCATCCAACTGCTTTGCAGCTGCATGATCGATGCTATCGGCTTTGATTGATGTCTCTGACACAGTGGCATTCCAAACAGAGCAAAACCTCATATGCTTTTGAGTGACAATGGATATAGACTTACAACATGTGAGAAATTATTATGTGGAAAAACTGCAAATCTGCAGTGAAGGTTCCTGTGACCGTTAGGATGTCCTTCATGAAAAGAAAGGAGATACAGAAGTTTGGGATGTCTTGTATATCTAATGTTTTGTATATCTAATACATAAAAAGAGATTGTTTTGCCAAAGCATCTTTTCACTGTTCTATTTGGACGCAAGTCTAATTTCAGGGCAGGGATGACCATAATCCCAGATCTCATCAGTTCAGCTAGAAAGCAGTCTTCCAGGGAATGAAAAAAGACAAACATTGAAAGATCATTATGATCACCCCAGACCAATATTGGAGAATGTAAAATGGGACAATCTTGGGGTCATAAATTAAAAACACTCAAGATCTGGGCATGGCCTGAGCTACACTGTGAACAGAGGAGTTTTGTGTCCAGAGCTCTTAGTCTTTCTGTAGTCACTAGGTGACCTGTCATCATTTTAAATAATCACCAATATAAGTAGGCTTTGGAGGCAGGTAGAAAGTGGATGAAGGATAGTAGGTACAACATGGCTTTGGACAGAAACTCATCTGAACTATTAGCATTTGGCTGACAAGCATTAAGCAAATGAGGCTCTCTGGAAAAATACTGAAGTGGAAAAACATTACAGAAGACTGTTATTAATTTGCAGAGCATGTCATGACTGTTCATTTTCTTCCTTGTTGTTGGCCTTCAAAGGAATATATGAGCACTATTATGAGTGTTTATTTCATTTTCTCCGGAGGTGGAATCATGAAGGGTGTTAATTTCCTTGAAGCAAGAGATTCAAGGATAGGAAAGAAACAGCTATAATGAAATAGTGAGCATGACAAAAAATGGGTATCTTTCGTTCTTAGTAAGAAAGCCACTCAAAGTATTTCAGTCAGTTGAATACTTCATGAGCCAGTGGGGAAAAATAGAGAGATGATGCTGCAGGCACTGCAGAAGTAGTGTGTACTCCGAAGCCTTTAGTAGCCAGTGTAAAAAGCCTTCACTGATTTTAGCAAGTTTTCAGTCCAAGCAGTCGGTGCAGGTGAGGGAGTCCAAGGGGCAACAACAACTGTGGCAGCAAATGCATTAGCAGTAGCAGCAGCCACCACCCTTTCTGAAGAAGAGAATAAACAAGGGCAGAAGGTAATTCCCCTACCTATCTTGTGAAAAAAAAAAAAAAAAAAAAAGTTGTTTTCTGGCTACTGCAGCCAGAATTAACTGTGAGGTACCATCTCTTTTTTCCATTAGCTGGAAAAAGAGAAAAACCTATTTACAAGAATAGCACAAATTACTCAGTAACAGCAATGGTATAAATGTCCCTGTTTACATGTGTGCATTGCAGAAACTAGGTTTTTCTGATTTGGGGAAGCCAAGAGCAACAAAAGAAAATTGTGGCTAAAGAAGTTTTGGTAAGAAAGAAAAGGAATGGCCTGGTAGCCATACTTTGTTTGAGTTATTTCATGCTGCTAATTGTCTTGAAGATTTTACAGTTCAAATATTTTTCTGGAGACCTCTGTTCTCTGCAACTCCTAAATCAGACTAAAACTGCAAGTTTCATTACATAGAAAGCATGTGAAAAGTGGAACTTATCTACTCTTCTTTATCCTCATCCTTTTGTTCTGGCTTTCAAATTTATATGAATCAACTCTTGTCAGACATAAATTAAGATGCAACAAAACTGTAAAATTGACTTGGAGGAAAAAACACTTCGTATGAAAACAGTTCTGGCTTGTACTTGCCCAAACATCATCTTTTCTACTGTCAAAGCAACAACTCTGGGGTGCAGCTGTGCTGAAGATGAACTTCTATAATGTAGTCACATCTCCCTCAGATTCCATAGTGAATTACGATCTGCAATGGTCAAACAGTGAGAAACTGCAATGCAATGTAAATGCAGTGAGGCTACAGTCCATTATAATAATGCACTCACCTGAGTAGTTTGCTCCTAGCACCTTCTGCAGCACGCTGGTTTCGTCCTTCTTTCTCATATTCAAAGATAGGAGCAAAACAAAATTCCCAATAAATTACAAGTTTATATTTCAAAGCAGCAATAAGCAGGCTGTTATTGTGTTAGGCTTGCCATTATCCATCATCAAGGTGATTCTGCTAGTCTTAATTAGCTGAATTTAACATATTCCACAGTAAGTCTAATTATTTAAGGTCCTGTGTGATAGATAGTACAGACAACAGATGACACTGTAGTATCTCAGCTACCCATCCTTAAAACCTATTCAGGAAGCATTCTGGAGCTACTAGTAACCATATATTTTGCTGCTGATAAGCTCTGAATAAATAACATGCTCAGTGCTTCTAATTCCTTAAAATCAACATAAAAACCTTGCAAGCTATTTCATGCCAGCTTTGACAGGTGGTGATAATATTTTAGAAGGCACAGGATATACGGTGATGATAGCAGCAAATGGTGACAGATTTAAGGTGTGCTAGAGAAGGGAGCTGAACAAGCTTGGCTAAGTTCAATTGAAATGTTTCCTAACACATCAGTTTTGAACTGACTTTAGAACTATGCCTTAGATTATTCTAAAATTCCTACAACTTTTAAGGATGAGAAATGAATATGATGATAGTATGGAAGATGAACTGTAATCATTCAGGCCTATGGAAGATTGAGGGAATGAGAGATTGCCTTAAAGGTGGGAGATATTTCAATCCATTAGTTCGGTAGCTTTAGTAAATGTTTTCTTGCTTTATTTTATAGCTTTATCATTTTCACTAATTACAGGTTCCCTCTCAGTCTGTATTTTCGTTTTTACAATGTCAAAACATGGACGGAAAGATTTATATGCATTTTGTTTTTTTCTACAAACAGTTCCAAAACAAGACATTTCTTTTATCCTCAACTGATATAGTAAATTGTATGTCTGTGTATCAAATTAGAATATAAACAAACTTTGAAGAAAAATATGTTAATGAAATAAGAAAATATAATACTGCACTGCAATGCTTCATGTCAGCAACAACAAAAAAAGAATAATTACAAAATATCAATATTCATGAGGGTAAAGAAAAACTCTCACAGAGCGCGACATATTGCCAGGGCTGAGGGCTAATGGGCTTTTTACCTCCTCCTTTCTGGTTCTGTTTTGGCTTTTTCTCTGTGCAGAGGTCTGGTAGAAGAAGAGAACATTGCAGTAAGAACAGCGCCAAAAACAGGATGAGAAATAAGAGCAAAGACTCTCCCAAACAGACATGCTAGTTCCTGGGAAAGACTTAACCAGTTGTGCTCCAATAAGGAACTCAGTTATGAAATATATCCAGAATTGTGTGGAGAATGAGGAGCACAAAACTCACAGCATCCCTCTACTTCCCCCAAACTCCCCAGGAAAAGAGGGCACAGATGTGGAAAATATCATCATTCTTCGACCAGATTTCTTTTTGGCTGCTGCCAGACCCTGTACTGTACTAACAGTTTTTTTTTTTTTCTAGTTTGAATTCTCCACAAAGAACAAGTAAGCATGTAGAAAACATAGGAAAAATGATCAAAAGATAAATTACCAAGACAAGGAACTAGTGGGTAAATAGAGGGAGTGAAAAGGGATGAAATCTGCCTGAAAGATGGAATAAATGAGGAAGAGGAGCTGAGAAGCAAGGGCTATCCACAGAAGACAAAAAAAAAAATGGCAGTATAAGAAATGATATGGCTATGAGAAAGAAGAATTAAAGATGACTGAAAAGGGAAAAATCTCTTGAAGGGAGAGGAGAGAAAAAGACCACAAATCCAAAAAATTTGCAAAAGTAATGGTGCAAAAAAAAAAAAAAGACCTGAAAAAAAAATGAAATACTCCAAGCAAATTAATTAAAAAAGCATGTCAGTGATATTACCTAGTGACAAGAGTTAGCCATGCACAGCTTACATCCCTAATATGGAAGGTGAGCACTTTTTTGCTCCATTGAAACATGGAAATCATTTCATAAAAATTACATTTGTATATCAATCTTGTAAGTCAGATAAATAGATGTCAAAATCCAAACTAATGCAACAAAAAAAAAAAAAAAACCTGCACTGAGCAGCAACCATTATCAAAGTTTTGAGTTTCATATTGTAGCTTTTATTGAAGATGAACAATGAATCCTTTAGGATGCTAAGTAATGAATTTTTTTCATGTGTTACAATGGGGATGGCTCCTGTGGTGGGAGCATATGTCTGGGCTTAAAACTGCTGTTCTAAAATTGCATCTCCTAACATTTTCTAATTAAAAACTGCTTTTAATAACTATACCATGCTTTTCTGTCCACATTTATAAAGCAAGAAAAAATAATATTTTGAAGGGAACTAGTCTGGAGAAATGTTTAGGACTGACAGTGCTGGTTGCTAAAGGCCTGGGTATCGATAGGGAGAAGAAAAGATGTTGCTGGCATCACACAAGCTCTTCCCTGACAGAGTGCCAAAGCCCTGTTTTGGCCAGACTGAAGGGTTGATCTCATTTCACACTGATTATAACCTCAGTGGCACGATCAGCAGAGTTGTTCTTGATTCATTGTGTTGTAAATGAGAGAAGAATCATAGCCTAATTTCTGAAACATTTTCTCCCTGTCTTTTAAGGCTTAAAGTGTTCCAAGTGACTTTAAAGCAGTGACAATTATTCTTGGGGCCAATTATTTTGGACATTTAAACATTTGTAGGTTCTTAATTTGATGCACACTGCAGTGTTTCAGTACCTACGCACATATTTCATGTAAGAAGCTACCAAATGGACCAACTAACTCAGCATGAAACTACCAAGCTCTGTGTCCTGCATGATCATGAAAATTCAGGAGTAAGCACTGAAAACGTGTGAAACTAATGGAAAATGATTAAGGACAAGAACTTTCAGTCAGTCAGGTTCAGTACACAGCCCAGGTATACATGAGTAGGAATGAGATTTTACTCTTTCATGTGAAATTAGAAAGAAATAGGTTCCTAGGAATAAAACTGATAAATCATATGTTAGCAAACACATTCTGTTGCTGCACCATTTTGGCAGTACATCACACAAAACAAACTGCTGAATTATATATTTATTTATTCTTTCTTTCTCATATAGGGTGTATGAAGATATAAATATGTGTATGCATACAAATATATGTGTATATATAAAAGATTTATAATTTTTTATAACATATAAAAATCAAAATAAATATCTATATTTATCTTATTAAGTTTACCTTTACAGAATAAATATATATATTTATGTAGATAATATATAACTTCTCATAGTAAGATATATATAGCTTCTCATAATAATATGCATTATGGCATTCTAGCTTATTTTTTTACGTGCTGAAGAGCCTGTCCTGGATCGCAGAACCAGAACATGGTAGCAAGGTGAGCCTCATAAACAGGCAGACCTTGTTTGGATTGTGTCATTTTCAGAAGCAGATTTGTGACTTATTTCAATAAAAAGAAAATTGAATGCAAGCTGACTGCCTATTTGCAATGGGCAGAAATGGTTTGAACTGCAAAGCCTCTGAAGGAAAACAGTAAACACCGCGGTCTACTGACTAGGTGAATTATACTGGAGCAGTTTACTGAGACATGTCAAAGATCCACATAGCTATGGAATTTCATTTTCATGTTTATATTCACAGAAGAGATGGTCTGGAATCAAAATACACTATCTGCTGTCCTTCACTAGCCAACAGAAAACATTAGAAAACATAGGCAGTATTTGCCAAGCTGACATTTTTCCTTATACTGTTGGTAGGCTGCGCTTCCCAAAAACAGTTTTACAAGCCTAGCCTGATAATTGTATATGATAGTACATATGATTTTCTTTTGTTCTGATAGAAGTTAATTAAATTAAATTAAAATTCTGAGATCACTTTCTACCTGGCTGCTGGTTTCTCTGGTAGGAAGAATATAGAGCATTCCAGGCCATGGCAACAGATCTTCTGCGTGGCTCAGATGCCTCTACTGAGCTAATTCCCCTCAAGCTGCATTTTTGGTGACCAATTTCTGACATATGGGAATATGAACTTTGCTTTTGCCCTGAAATGAAACAAAAGGAAAAGGTTCACAGACCAGAGACATCCAGAACAAACTGTTTCAACATGATCAGGACATTTCATTTTTGTCTGAGAAGCTGCTTGCAGTTCTGGGAAATGGGTCTACAGAAGTCCACCTGACTTAAGTATGCAAGGCTTTTCTTGACTTTAGTCCTGAATTTGTGCTAAGAAGACACCATAGTGAGGTACAGATGAGAAAAACAAGAGGTGAGAAATTCTGTATTCATATATTCAACACCACTTAAAGTAATGCATTTTTCTAGTTCAGTGTGAGAGCAGAGCTATGCACCTGACTTGAGGTAGGCCAAAGGACTTCTAAAACAAAATAATCCTGTTCCTACACAGTTGGAATTTTAGCTAATATCATTAGTATTGGTAAATGTCAATTGAAAATGGTAATTTATCTATTGATCTTAATTACTAATAAAATGCATATAATTCATTGAATGATGATGTGTTCCAAGCTTTATGAATTTTGCTATGATACAATGAAAAATATTTAATAAGAAATTAACCTTCACCTGACCTACGTAAGTATTTACATTACAAATAGAATTTATGGATGCTGAGTAAAATCCTATATATATATTTTGGAAGCTCTTAATACTCACACAGAAGATCATTTTGGCTTGATTTATATAATCTGAGGCAACTATAATTAAGATTTTTAAAGAAATATGCTTTGTCAGTTTCTACTTTAACAATTATGTTTTTCATTGGTATGACTGTAATTCCAGTACAAGCTAAAAAACATGATATACTTTGCATGAACACAAATCATTATGTATTACAGTGATTTCTGTTTTAACATTTTCTCGAAGAGTGCAAGAATGCATCCTCAAAGAGCATGAAGGAAATTATTGCTTTCCGCCTTATTATCTAAGACTCCATATATCCAGGATACAATGGAGTAAACTTAGCATTGCTCAAAGGATAATCAGTTATCTGTGCCTACTTCTAACCACCAAAAATAAGCTAGATACTTTTTCAGTGAAAAGCTGGGCTACACAAATATTAAATACAGAAGAATGTCATGGAATATTGCATTATTATAAAGGGAATTCTACTGCAATTCTTAAGATATGCTATTAAGAAGCAATTCACTGCACGTAATTTAGCTGTCTAAAAGTTATCTTATACATGTATAAATGTAATTTGCACATATGTCAATATACATACATGTGTACATGGGCTTTTAGCCAAAAAACAGAGCGATCCCTATATATATATATATATATAATAAATGCCCAACTGCACGGCAGCATTCCCTGCATGGGATGGAGGCTATTTTCTTGTCTACCCACCTGTATTTTTTTTTTTTAATCTACTTCCTCAGTCAATAACTAGGTTCACTGGGAAATTAATTCTATATTTTCTGTCTTATTCAGATCTTATTAATGATTGCTTTCCAAATATTATTTATTGTAAAGCCTCCTTGAACTCTTTACGGTGGATTACTTTATGAGATCATGTTATTGCTGCCTTAGTGAAAGCACTTTTATGTCCTGTTATTACTGTTATTATGATATTATTACACAGGCATAGACATTTTCTTTTGCTTTTCATTTTGTGTAGACTGATAAGCTGTTTATTAGGACTCGTAGGTTAGAATGAAAAAAATCATGATTATTTGTTAGGGTGCTACCCTCTGAACCCTAATATTTGAAGGTTAGAAGAGGATAGTAACAGTGAACAGTCAGATCCATATACTCTGAATTTAGGAATATTTAAATACAGGTGATAAGGACTCATTTAAGGCTGTTACAGTCTATCAGCTCACATACTACTTTCTGAAATTACCTACCTATTGGATAACATGATAGATGATGGTCAAGGCTCCTGTGCATCAACTATATAATTCTAGTTATACCACTCAAGGAGTAAAGTTTCCCAGTATAACTGGCAGATCCATGGCAAGAATCCATTATTTTCCCTATACTTTAGATGTAGAAAAGGCAAACACTGTGTAAATAATCATTCTTCTATATAAGTTAATAAGCATTATTTAAGTTTCATCGATTTATTTTGGTCATTTTTCATGCTTTTTTTTTTTTGGAAGTTGCTTTTCTTAATAGAAATCTGACTAACCCTTGAAAATCTAGTTCTTAAACAATAAATAACAATTTACTGTAGATGTCATGTATTTTGACATCTTCGAACTTCTCTCTGTAGTTCTTTCACTAGATGAGGCATCAAAATATCAAAATTGCACCACTGCATTTTCTAGTTAAGCTGAGATCAGTCATGTGAGTGCAAAAGCAGCCTAGCAGGTGGCAAAGAGGACTCTGCTCTGCACAGAGGAGGTTTCCTCTCATTTCAGAAGTGTTTTTGTCATTAATGAGTGAGATATTCCAGGACGTCTTTCACAGAAAGATACTGCAACACAATATACATTGATACAAAAACTTAGTAGAGGAAAGACAAGAAAGACATTAGAAGTTGCACCTGCTTTAGCAAAGAATTAGTGACAGGCTGTGTATTCTGCATAGAAGAAGCTGGCCCTCAAGAGGAGGTATATATCAATATCCAGGAATTACAAGGGACATACGACTCAGCTGAGTATTATTATTTTTTTTTTTTTTTTTTCGCACTTCTCACTCTGTGATTATTCTTTGTGACCAGGGAAGTAAGAGAAATATTGAGTAAGAGGCACATGGTTGGAATGGCCCAGGTATAGAGAATTACTGGATATGCTGGTTCTCCATGTGAGTTTCATGCTCTGACTTTTGAGATACTGTAGGTTCAAACTCCACAGCTCTCATAAAGTCATAAAGGAGAATCTGGACCTCTCCTGAATATTTTCTTTTTACTCTTATTTCATTTCCATAATCAGAAATGGTTGCTTTTAAGTATTTGTGCATTTATTCAGAAATGCATAGAGGCCATAAGCAAGGTGAGATAGATGTTTGCATATGAGTTATGCATATAAACCTTTAGGAACATGTCAAATAAAGGAATCAAGTATGAGTTAATTGAAGTCCAGGGCACCTATTTGAAAATATAGTCTGGTAGCTATAGTCACCCACCATAAATGCTCATGTCACTTGCTGTGCAGGTTTTTCATTACAGCAAGAGTTACATGTGCATCAGCCACAACATGCTTCATGCTAAGTAAATGAAATATTTCTCTGGATTACCACTTTACTCAAATTCTTTTCACTATTTACAAAGAGTGAAGGGAATTGAAGACTCTTGCATCCAGAAGAGTCATCAATAAGAAAAAAAAAAAAAGGAAAAGCCATAAGAACAAATGAAAAAAAACACATGAAACCCCCTCTGCCAAAAGACTGTCAGCTCATACCCACACGAACTCATAAAAACCAAAGCCTTGAGAATTAAATTTAAGTTGGTATGAACTACAGAGCTACAAAAAAAAAAAAAAAAGTTAAAAAAAACCAAACAAACAATAAATTGCAACATCTTAAGACGAACTTATTGGAGTGAGGCATCATTTAATCATCTCTAACATTTTGATTGAAGATCTCAATGAGAGAGTAAACAACATCTTAATGAAAATCACAAATGATATTAGATTAGAAGGATCTTCTTGTATCCATTGGAAACCAGATGCAATGGAATGATTAGAAATGTGCAGGAAAAGAGATTTAGCTCAGAGAAATGCTTTTTAATACTTCTCAAGAAAATAAGTACTTATGAAAGTATAATCATTTTGAAAGAGACCTAGAAATCATATCCAGAAGCAGAAGTAGATATTCATCTGCAAAAGGTTATGCCAGCAAGAAAGGTCGTTGAATCATTCAGACACTTAAGAAAATGCAGGTCTTGACATTATTTAACAGAAAGCAGAAACATTTTTCTCCATTTCTTAGGTAGAGCCAACTATGTAGAGTAATTTATGGAAGTTGCCTTCATGGACACTGATACACTTCCTAAAGGATCCCTTGTTATCTGCAGAGGGGCTCTTTTTCTTCCAGTTTGGAGTTAATATTCTTGGTCCGTTTTTATTTATGGAATAACTGTAACTGTAGGATACAGAACAGAAACACCAGAATAAAGAAGAAAAATATGCCTGGATAATATTTTATCAAATAAGTTGTCTGGTTTTGCTTATCTAGCCAAAATCTTTATTTCAGACCTCATCATCTCCTGTCTTAATTACTGAGAATACCTCTTATTCAGTATTCCCAAAAGAAAGCTTTCCTTCAACCCATAAGAAAAAAAGCTCCTTTTCCTGAGCTTGCCACCCTTCCAAGTTCTTTCTGCATTTTTTCCTAACTTCAAGTAGATTTTCTCCTCCTCCTCTTCCTCAAAACTTTGTCCCAGTTCTGCCTTACTAATCTGTGAACATCTCTTAACACCTAGTCCACAGTGAGGAAGTTTAGGTCAGTATTTTTGGCTGCAGTCACCATTTCTGCAGTTAATCTTAAGCACATAGCACTTCTTGATTGGTCTTCCTGACCTATCATAACATTGTTCTTCCTGTCCAACTTACTCTTTAATTCCCACTTCACTCATGAAACTGAGAAGGAGTTAATGTGTTAAGAGGTGAAGCTGGGAGTTACTTGGCAGTTTATATTACACTGCTTTAGAACATAAATTGTACAGTAAATGCTCTTTCTCTCTGTGGCTTCTTTCATATGTCACTTATCTTTTTAGTTTATATTATCTCTGAAGCAATAACTGTGCCATTTGGCTTGTTTAGCTTGTGTCTTACTGTGGATAATGTATGAGAAGAATGAAAAAAATATGTAGCAACAATAATAAAAGATGAAAGGCAAATTGAAGGAATGTATTCTGTGAGATTATAAGTATTATAAGAAGTGAAGACTGGATGCCTACACTGAGAGCATTGATTACCAGCATAGATAGCAGTAGTTACTGCCAGCAGTTGGAAAGGAATCTTTGTTAGTAGTTTTAATACTTTCTCTTATAATAAAATATTAGATTTCAAGGCTATCTCTGTGGTGTGTGTGAGTAATAACTAATAAAGAAACATCATGACAGATCACAACTCTTGGAGGAGTTTAACTGCTAGGAAAGACAGGAAATATTTACATTAGTTTAGGGTACATCACTCCAGAGTAAGGGGATGAGATTAAGAAAGGCGAAACTCAAGTTGAACATCACGTAAAAGCTTCCTGACAGTGAGATCTATTGGGCCACACAATAATTTCCCTTAGGATATTTAAAATGAGACTAGACTATGCATCTATTGGGGCAATTCAGTGGCAAATATATAGTAGGAAACAATTTTGCCTTGAAAAAATGAAAGACAATGCGGTCTAATACGTTTTTGCTACCTTTAAGCCATGAATCCATGAGTTTGAAGAAAATTGGAAAAAGAAAAATAAACTTTCTTAAGTATCAGGCAGATCAGCAGAGGAGAAAGTTAATTGTGATATAACTTTGGTGATTTTATAGATCATTGCCCTGCATGAAGACTGTCGATTTATATAGAACATGAAATTAAGTAGCTGAAGAGCAACCAGCCCACTCCCCTCCAATCTGGAATCTCTTTTTCAGTCACCCAGGCATAAAATGACTCCCTTGACCCAAGTATTTCTTCCTTCCCACCCCCACATTCCTCATCATCACTTTCCCAGTACAGGATATGGAATTGAAATATCTGGTATTTTTTTGAGGATATTTGAAAAAGCACAAAAAAACAAAGATAAGAAGGCATTCTAACTACAAAAATTTGCAGACATTTTTATGGGGTCACTTTTCCACTTTTAATTACTATGAAGCCCGCAAAAACACAACATGAGAATAGGAGAAGTGTGTTATGATTATCTTTAGGAGACAAGGTACTGTAGAAATGTAAGTTGTGATCACCTGGCTACCCAACTTACAGGCTGTGCCTAAACTACTGGGTCTATGGGAAATATTTATTGTTCTCTGAGTTACAATAAAAGAAAGTAAATGAGCTTACTCAGAAGAGCAGAAAGTGTACAAATAAACAATTGAGAATAAGAAAATAGTTCTGTCATTTACAGCATTTTAGAGAAGGTTGGTGTTGTCTAGACTTCTTTACATAAGCTTTGCATAAGCTAGCCCGTTAAGAGTCTTAACATCATGATAAAAGAATAAAAACCTAACATAATGCTTAAAATATTATAAATGTACTTGGTTATTCATTCAAGTCTTCTGATCTTTATTTTTTGTCAGAAAAAAATGAAAAAAAGCATGCAGAAGGAGCTCCTCCAAATCTACAACTGAAAAGTATGTTAAAGTGTCACTTGCTGTATCATATTTTATTGCTCAGCCTGTTAAGTTGTAAAACTGTAAGGTGCTGCTGAAGTAATTCAATCAAATAAAGTGAAAGTAATATTGATGAAAATCCCTTTCATTTTTATTGACCCATAAACATTAGAGTGTAAATGCATAAACGACCTCTCAGAAATTGTGGAGATGTTGGTGTCATAATTCTAAATATCAAAAGGGAAATATGAATCATACATTAGCAAATGAACCTAAAGTTGCTTGATCATGTTTTTTCAGGTTATAAAACCAGATTCCATTAATACTGTCTATATCCTTATTTATCATTTTCTTCTGATTCCTTACTGTGTTGAAAACACATACTAATACTGCCCCTCCTCTCAGGATCCCTCTCCTCTTCAAGTATGAGAAAAAGTTCAGCAAAGGGTCTGGAAAACTGGTATCTCCTTCCTATTTCCTAAAAAAGGAATGTGGCTTTTGAACACCTTCTATTCCACAGTCTTTTTAGCCCTATATCAGTATCTCTGTCTACTATAATAAAACAATTATGTACTGAAGACAAAAAGAGTCAGGAAACTTAAGCCTATTTTTTGGCTTACTTTATGTTTCATATTTTTTCCCCATCTTACTTCTTTCTACAGCCTTTGTTTTTACTTTTTTGTGTGTTTTTGTGTCTTCTTCCTCCCTTCCCTTTGTTCGTTAGATGATGCTTTTTCTGAGGGTGAAAGTTCAAATCCCTTAAGGGTTAAGAAAACTTAGGTTTCCTTTTCACCTGCTTTCTACCATTATGCTGTAGGGTGGAAATATCTGTGTAGTGGAACATTTTAAAAGGCCCTGGGTCAAACTGACTACTACTCTTGGAATAGGACTTGGAGTTAAAAGCCTGAGATTTGATATATTACTGCCTTAATGAAGACCACTAGAGTACAGGAAGAGGCAGAACAGGATATTCTTCTGGATCATCCTGTCTAAGGTCTCGGTGAACATAAACTCTCTTTTAGAGAACTATTCCCAGTATCTGGACAAATGTACAGACCCTAGCTTCAGTAAATTTTTAAAAACATAAAATATTTAGATGCAAAGATTTGGTGGAAATGTCACTCAAGATGATGATATATTAGGTATCCTGTGCCTAATATTTTCTCAGCAGAAACATTGAATTAATTTTCTGATGTGCTTAGATATTTACCCTGACAGTAAGGCAACCTATGAATGCTAATTGCTCTGTTGGGAGAAGCTCCTTACAGAGGCTAGCAAAACTTGAGTTGGCCACCTAAAGCAGACAGTATGAGTCTTGTGCCAAATTCTGAAACTAAAGCCAAAAATGATATTTTCATAATGTTACTTGCAATAGATCAATTTAAAAAAGAGGGGCTAAAAAAGGAAAAAAAGCAGCAGTTTCTTTTGCCATTTGTTCAGAACTTGAGGTTGTAATCAAGATTTTCAGATCAACTAAATCTTTGAACAATGCAAGCAGACAGTCAGCATTCCAGCAGTGCTCAAGCAATGATTTTACATTTATTATCCAATCCTTTCAAGCATTGCTTTGCTTTTCATGCTTGAAAGTCTGACAATGATCTTATTGTTGAAATTTTTAGTGTTTCTCTTCTCTAGACAGGAGAAAAATGCTTTGGAGGTCAAGGCACTAATCGGTCATCTCACGTAACATTTCTTCTAAATGCTTAAACTTAAATATGACACACTTTCAGAGAATTTACTGAAGCTTTATTTTGTATTTTTGCTGTGGATGTACCCCTCAAACTGGGACATATGGTCACTAAATGCCTAGTCCTAAGGCATGGAAGCCTGAAGGCTTAAAATGATCCTGCTACCAACATAAGAGTCTTGGAAAATAAGAATAGCGGTGCTTCATCATTTGCTCGATACTTGAGGCTATAATCAAGCTCTTCAGATCAATTAAAACACTGAACAATGCATGCAGGGAGTAAACATTCAAACAGCATTCCTACGATGTTTTTGCATTTGTTACTCTGCCCTTTTTAAAGTGACTTGATGTTTCATGATTTAAAACCAGTCAGACAACTCACAGTATGGTTCATGTCTGTATGCATATATTTGCAAAACTCCTCCTAGTCTATGCCTCAAATCTCACGGGCTTACTTGCTTCATCACTGTCCAAAGAACTTGCCCTCTCTTCCGCTTTATATGTATATATACCACATTTACTCCACCACATTTACTGATGATAGTATACTTACATATATAGTTTAGAGAGCTGGATTTATATGTTTCAATTACGATTAGCATACTAATACATCTATGGAGTATTTCATTATTTCTCTATGAAAGACAAAAAATAAATGCACATAATGTTATACAGAAAATGAACTGTTTCTTTTTGTTACTGTAGCTAAGAAAAAAATCTGTTTCTTGATTGTTCGCTTAAATCTTGTTTGATCATGATTCTTCTCTACTTATCTCTACTTTGACTTTATGTTTTCTCAGATTTTGAATAGTTGGAAGTTTGATTTTACACCCATTAAAATGTTATTTCCCCCTCATAATGGAAAGGACACTTCTGGCAAAGAAAGCTTGGAATTCTGATCTTTTCCTCTTTCTTGGATGCAGGAGCAGGAAGTAAGGATTATTCACAGTTTTTCAATGACACTATCAAGTGACAAATACATTTATATCACTACCTTGACAAAGTTGCAGATTAGATTGAGACCTTTTAAAAAGCTTTAGACTAGAGTCGTAAACGTAAACTGTAGCTCAAGTTCAGTTTAATTTTGCTAGCAATGCTGGTTTTCTTTAGTCTTCTCATTTCCTGAAAACAGCTCTCATTCTTCTACTCCACTAGTAAACTTAGCCTATGTTGTCTGTGGTTGCTTTTGGCCTTCAGACTATTCTATTTACAAATATGTATTAGACTACCCATTTTTGTTTTGTATAACAAAATTACTACACTGAGATTGATAACAAAATTACTACACTGAGATTGATAAAAAAAATCACTACACTGTAGTGCTGTACAAAGCTATAGCATGTAGCAAGCTATGCAAGCAGCATCTTGTAGAATTGCATCTTCAGTAAGGCAGACTAAAAAATGCTGAAATCTTGACTGTAAGTCAGAGACGAGCCAGAGATTATCTTGTTTGATGAATTACAATTGCTGTTTTTCTCTCCATATTAGTTTGCAGTAGAAATTATTTTTATTTATTAGTCATTGTCTCTAAGCATACATTGAAAAAGGATGAAACAACAGAATCAAGGATCTTTGTGATCTTCATTTCTGTGTCCCTGGCAGCTATTCTCTGCTTCTGTCCTCCTCTCAAGATGGGAATTTGAATTGGAAAAGTGCTTAAGAAGGGAGAAGAGGGTAGAGTGAGAGAACAGAAGATACACCTGCCTATTTGTCAACTGTGCCAAGTCTGAGAAAATTTAGTTTTCTGAATTTTTTATTACTGAATACTAAAGACATAAATATAACAGTATCTGATTTTTGAGCTTCAGAGTAAAATATTTTGTTTCTACAGCAGAAAGTGGATTTCTTTTGCCTTTAGAAATTTCTTCTGTGTCAGAATATGCTCTATGCTTTAAACTTGTCTCGGGCAGTATAAGAGAGAATTTCAGGAGTATTGTGTATCACACCAAATGCCTTATACTTTTCCTTTTTGAAGAAAAAGTGAGGGCTACCTTCTAATGATGAAACTGAGGAAGCTGTAGCATTTTGGAGCCCAACAGTCTAGACAACAACCATGAGACTTATATATTATACATATTTTAAAAGATGTGTTATTTATACCTACATGCATAAATTATGTATGCAATATGTATTTATTTATATATGTGTGTAAAAAAAAAAAAAAGAGAGAGGAGGTCAAGTGAATTGATATGACAATTAATTTAGTCAGGTTTCTAGGAACACTTTTTAGTTACTCTTCAAAACTAAGGTGAAAGAGGTAAGAATACAAGAATATAAAACTGCTCCCTATGTTGATTTAGAGAAGAGAAGAAGGAATATTTATTTGGAGAAGCAGGAGGGGCCGCTTTGGACAGCGTAGTATTTTATTCTGGACTGGGTTGCAGTAGAAAACACTTATCTACATGAATATGTTTTAAGCCTAACTGAAACTTAGGCTTTGGATAGTTCATACGCAACTTTGCAAGGGGATAGTGAGCTGATTTTGTACATTTATTGCTGCATGACACAACTTACTGGCTCTATGTGTAAAATAAAGACAACTAAAATAAAGTGCTTGTAAAACTTGCTGGATAGGTAGTAAAAGAGACTGATTGTTCTGTGGAGCAGGAAAAGACATAGAATTGCTCTGCCAACATGTATCAGGCAGAACTTGGAGGAACTGGCTTTGGAGCCAGTGAGGTCAGATAGAGCACCTTCAGGCCTATTCAGTTTTGGTATTTTTAATGAGACTGACACTAAGGACCAGCTGCCTGTGATAGTGTACCTGTGAAGTGGACTTATCTCTATTAAGGAGGAGAGAGAGACCATTAGCCCAGCTTACAGGAACAATCACAGACTATCACACAACTTTAGATGAAGACTGCTTCCATTTATTCCAGTGACTTTAAAAGCCCTAGTAACCTGAATGTCTCTATCATTTTCCAGTTCATTTTTCCAAAAAGCAATGTTTTAATATGACCTATTTTGTAAAGGAGACAAGATCATTGCTAAAGCATCTGTTTGCATGTATGGGTTGGAACCTAAAAATCTGTCTGCCCTTTGGGGTTCAGCATGCTCATCTTTGTGTATTAAGGTCCACTTGTGACTCTTGAGCAGTTTTGTGCTTAAGCATTAACATAGTTAACATTATCTTTAATACTTCGCACTTGCTTAAGGCCACTTTCTCAACAATCTCATTAACGTGATACATTGGTAGATACTGTAGCATTTCTTTTCATCTTTCCTGCAAGAAGGCAACGGTAAGAATAGACTACTATACAGAATATCCAGAAGACAACCCTTTTCATGTTTGAATTAATATTAATATTACATTTAGTGAGCTATTCAGAGATCAGTGCCAAAATTCCCCACAGCTATGCTCTGAGAAGTGGAAGGACATATGTACTTCTTCTACTGACAAGAAACATGAGAAGTTAGCGAAACTTGTGAAGAATCAACTTAACACAAAAGGGTAAGAGAATTAGATTACAAAGTCTGAACACACTAAATTTGAAGAACATGTTTCCCAAAGACCAAGCTGAGTGTGAAATAAAGATGTTTCTTCTTGAGGATTTCTACTTTATTTGGGCTAGACTGAAAAAATGGAAAATGCAAAAATGCATAAAATGTAAAAAAAAAACCTACATGGAAGATTTAGTAAAGCAAATCTATTCTCATTTAGATGAACGAATTTCTATCGATTTCACTAAAGTTTCATGGTAATAGCTATCGGCAAAATAAGCAACAGTCTAGCAATATAACAATTATTAAAAGCACATTTCTTTTCGTGGAATCTCTTAAGACTGGAAAAGTAAAGACCTCTGAGAGGTCTTTAAAGAAAATAAACTGAATATTAAACTGAAAAATTCCAGCGGTCTCATGACCAAACAAGATTTTTATCTGAACTACATTAACCTGGAAAAACAAATAATAATAAAACAAGTTCATATTAATGGATGAGTGGAGTAGTTTAATCATCACAAGTGCGGATAAACTAATTTCATGGCTAGAGGCATCGTTTTAAGATATTTATTCATTAGTGACATGATTGGATGCCTTGTCTCTAATGCCTTCTCTTTTGTGCTAGAATTTGTATTTGACTGTCCCTGGAAAAGGGCCAGTGAAAGGATCAGAAAGGACAAAAAAAAAAAAAAAAAAAAAAAAAGGCAGAAATAAAAAGTATATTAATTTCTTTAGGAAAAAAACACAATTATTTCCTCTTTAATTTATTGTAACCAGCGTGACCCTGAATATGAAGCACAGAAAAACAATGAAAAATCTGCTGAGAACAGCAGCTCATAAAACCTTGCAATTTGGGGAGGTGGTGGTAGTGGTGAGCTGTTAGCTGAAAGAAAATTGTATCTCGTTTAAAAAAAAAAAACACAAATAAATACAACACCGTGGGCACTCAGATTCTATGGACATATGGGCTACAAAAAATATTCCCAAATAAAGTGAATAAACAGACATGTATTATGCTCCCCCATGTGCACATTTTAAACCGAATACGCATATTAGCACTTTGCCACTGCACCATAATTGCAAATAGACAGCTGAATTCTTTATTGTATCTTTACACAGCAGTGACAGAGTGAGTGCCTTAAAATCATAGAGCTGCTCAGAAATGTCAGAGTATTAGAAAACATTTAGCAACAAATGGTTATTAAACTGTCAACAGCACAGGAAAAGCTCAGAGGTGACTGTATTTCACTTCACTTTCTAATGAGCATCACCATAAGTGTCGCTTTAATTAAAAAGCAATCTTACCCAGCGTATATAACAAAAGATGTTTACTGTGCTAGTTCATCCTCTGACAAGTTAATAATTTCAAATTCATTTGCCTAAAAAAGAAGGGGAACATTACTTTTCAGGTAATTAAGAGGTTAAAGACTTTGTGCAGATCAAGCAACATGAATACATTTCAAGGTCAGGTAAGAGAGAAACCATTAATGACAAATATATGCTTTTAGGTGATGCCTGATTCCATACTACTGCATTACAGGGTGTGGAAATGTAAGCTTGAACACTACAGCTGAGGACACTTGGAATGTATAAATTTAAAAAAACAGAAAAAGTTTGCTCTTACTATTTTACTTTTTTCTTTTCAAAATCAAATCTACACTAGATTATCTTAAACTGTAGATTAGCTCAAATCTGATCCACTACCTTTAGGTAAAACTTCAGGTAAAAAAGTTAGGAAATAATTAATATCCCTAAAGGAAGGATCCAGGGAATCAGTTCTGATGAGCCAAAGTTTTTTGGAATTATTCCAAATTGTTTCCAAATTCCAAACTGAAATTACTCCAAAATACTGTGAATTCTTTAGGTAACTAGCTGAAGATATAAGAAAAAGATAAGATCAAATCTTGATTCTTCTTTCAAGAAAATCATAGTTAACAAAGCCAAGCGAAAAATCAGTAAAGTGAAAAGTACTTTTGAGTATCACTGATTTTCTTTCATAAAGTCATAAGGAAGTAATGGAATTCCAAGTTTTTTCTGGAAGCTTCAGTTCAAAAAAAAAAAATAAAAGAAAGAAACATGATTTAAAACATTTTAAGTTTTGATGTATTTTTTTAAAACCTTTCTTACTATATTGCTTTTATTATTCTAATGCTAACTTGTCACTTGATGCTTACATCATGACATATCATAAAGGTTTCAATGTTGAAACATTCCGAGGAGGAAATCAAGCCCTTGCTAAACTAATTAGAGAATCTATTTTCACATCTATCAAAGTGATTGCAGGCTAATAAAAAGTTATCAAAGCCAGTTGCTACTCTAGTTTGACCTTACTTGTTACTATCAATAGACATACTACTCACTGATAATGGAAAATGCATATAAATACTTTCATATATATGAAAGTATGTATAAAAATAAGGGTCAGATGAAATCAGCACAATAAGAAGAAAAACAAAGGTATGTGCATACAGACATTTGTCCATTTAAGTGGAGCATTAATACAAAATACATGGGAATTCACAGCGCAGATATCTAGACTCCATATCATCAATAATATTTTGCGTATAACAGATCTGAACACAAATTGCAAGCACACAAGAGAGCTGAATTTGTATTAAAGTAAATAGTGGACTTAAATGGAGGGGGAAGAAAAGAAAGAAAAACAAGTGCTTTTTTGTTTGTTTGTTTGGCCTATGGAAGGCTTTTTTCTTTCTTTCTCAAGTCTGTTTTACACGTTTTAAAACTAATTTTCTCGAGTAGTTATCCGAACATCACATTGATTTTTGTTTCATCTTTCTCAGCACATGCATAGCTAAGTTTCTATAGATATTAAGAAACTGTACTGTCACTAGTTATAATATTCTACCCGTTCTTCCAACACAAAAGCAAAATTTTCTGGAAAGCTACTTGTATTTATTTTTGTAGAGGGCTCAGCACAGATCCTAATGGACATAAAGCAAACAACTAGCATGTATAAGTTTATAAGCCAAATTTCATGTTTGAAATCTATATTACTCTAATAACACTTGCTCTAATAATACTGTTCTCAAAAGATTCCCCTACCTCTCCTTGCTTTCTCGATAAACAGGTTGCTTTTCTCACAGAGTTGACTTCTAGGTTACTTTAAAAGTTTTTCTTGGTTTGATATGAAAAATAGAGAAGTACGGTATAAAATTTCTTCTATTTTAAGAAAAAAAGTAGTTTACAATTGCTGTGCAAATGCTGATCAAGTAAAGAGACATCAAGGAAGTTTTTTTCACTCATTATTTTGCTCATTATAGAGCCACAAAGGCACCTGGCTTTGTCATTTACTATCATCTCCAGCTGCTTTGTGCATGATACACATCAACCAAAGACCTGTAACTCTACTGATATTCTCATTACTGTTAGCATTTTTGGTATTCTTCTCGTTCTGATGCAGTGTAATGCAGTCTTCATTAATACTTCTTTCCTACACTAATACATTAGATATTCTTGCTATGATTTTAATTTAGAGCTTCAGGATATAAACAGAAAAGAATTTAGAAATATATTTGTTCTAAGTTACATGAGACAGCCTTCGCCATTGAAATTTTTGCTTTCTGTTGAGTCAAGATATTTCCTGTTTAACTTGCGGGCAAACTTTCACCTACGAAGTTCCATTTTCAATTTAATGCTCATCATTTGAATCTCAAACATTTTTAACTATACTATTCTTGAAGTATTTGTCCAATAGGTGGAAGAAAAAGTGATCATTTACTCCATGTATATATGAAACAAAGGTCTGTGTGGTCTACTAGTTGTGGTCTTAGCCTAGTGGAGAAAACAGGCATAGGAGAACCCCTTGGGTTCCCTCCCAGCCTCCAGTTGCTTCTAGCTCAGAAGATGCTTGGGCACTGTATGGCTGTTCTGCATTTAGAGATCCCCACTGGCTTTCTGCTCCATGAGCTTTCTGAGACATTCTGTGTATCCATTTTCACGGCACCATTCAGCAAGGACTTGGCCAATGGAGAAATAGAGCAGATACCCATAGGCAGTATATACCCACAGAAAACAGTGTTTGTGTGTAGCTCTTCCTGTCATGGTACATTTTCCTTTTATTGAACAGATGTGAGAGCTTGATCGTACTGATTTTCTTTGATTCTAGTGGTGCAGCACTGTAGTAGTGATAAAAGATAATCCTAAGCATTTTTTTCCTGCTTTATCTTTAGTGACTGATAGCTTTCCACAGTCTTGTGAGATATAATAACAGAGAAACACGCTTAGCACTGGTGTCAATACTGATTGTCATACTGAGAAGTAACAATGAAAATCTATATATCAAGTGTTTAATTGCCAAGGAAACACAACCTCCTTGTGTAAAAACCTTTCTCCATGCTATTTTATTTTAGATGCCAAACTCCTCTTGTCACAGGGTGAAGCATCCCTCGCAAAAGACCTCATGGCTTCACCAAGACCAGTGTCTACAGCAAAGCATGATATGAAAGGGCTACTAAATCCCAGGATGTATGGAGGAAAGCAAAAAAGGAAAGGAAAGGAAAGGAAAGGAAAGGAAAGGAAAGGAAAGGAAAGGAAAGGAAAGGAAAGGAAAGGAAAGGAAAGGAAAGGAAAGGAAAGG